>NW_012144967.1:441887-443202 GCF_000956105.1 Propithecus coquereli
ACATTTACCTTTTTTAGTTTACTAATTTTAACTTTTTTCCAGCTTTGTTGAGGTATAAATAACAAATAAGAATAGTATATACTTGAGATATACAATGTAATTTTTTTTGATATAGGTATACATTATGAAATGATTATCACAATCAGACTAATGAACACATCCATCATCTCACAGTTATCTTTTTTTGTGGTGAGAGCATGTAAGTGCTACTTTCTTAGCAATTTTCAAATATACAATACAGTATTATTAATTATAGTCACCATGCTGTACATTAGATCTCCAGAACTTATTCAACCTGCAAAACTGAAACTGTACTCCTTGACCAACACCTCCCCATTTCTTTCCCACCCCCCAGCCCTTAACAACCACCATTATACTCCGTGCTTCTGTGAGTTCAACATTTTTAGATTTCACACATAAGTTAGATCATGCAGTATTTTTCTTTCTGTGCCTGGCTTATTTCAATAGCATAACATCCTACAGGTTTATCCATATTGTTGCAAATGACAGGATTTCTTTCATTTATTTCACACACACACACACACACACACACACACACATTTTCTTTATCCATTCATCTGCTGTTGAACATTTTGGTTGCTTCCATGTCTTGGCTGTTGTAAGTAATGCTGCAATGAACATAGGAGTCAGAAATTTTTTCAACATGCTGATATCATTTCCTTTGTATTCACACCCAAAAGTGGGATTGATGGATAATATGGTAGTTCTATTTTTAATTTTTTGAGGAACTTCCCTACTGTTTTCCATAATGGCTGTACCAATTTACACTCCCGTCAACAGTATACAAGGATTCCTTTTTTGCTACATCCTCACCAACACTTGTCTTTTGTCTTTTTGGTAATTGACATTCTGACAGGTGTCAGGTGATCTCTTATTGTAGTTTTAATTTGCATTTCCCTGATAGTTAGTGATATTGAACAATTCTTCATATACCTGTTGGCTTTTTGTATGTCTTCTTTTAAGAAATGTCTATTCAGGTCCTATGCCCATTTTTTAATTGGGTTATTTGTTTTCTTGCTATTGAGTTGCTATCTGAGTTCCTTATATTTTGGAAATTAATCATCTATCAGTGTATGGTTGGCAAATATTTTCTCCCATTCCATAGATTGTCTCTTTGCTCTGTTAATTGTTTCCTTTGCTGTGTGGAAGCTTTTTAGCTTGATGCAATCCCATTTGTCTATTTTTTATTTTGTTGCTTGTGCTTTTGAGATCATATAAAAAATAATCATTGCCCAGACCAGTGTCATGGTGCTATATTTTCTTCTATTAGTCTTATAGTTCCAGATCTCATGTT
>NW_012144967.1:444749-446619 GCF_000956105.1 Propithecus coquereli
TTCCCAGTAGACCTGCACCACAAGAAAGGTTAAAGGAAGTTCTTCAGTGAAAGGGAGAATGATCCAGATGGAAATTTGTATCTACACAAAGTAAAGAAGAGTTCTGGAAGTGTCAAGCATGTGGACAAATAGAAAATACATTTTAAAAGTCTTTCCCCTGTGGCCTGGCTATGAGTCTGTTCATCTCCATGTGGTAGGTGGATGGATTCATGGCTACTTGTGAAGGACTAGGTGTGGGGCCAACCCTGGGTTTTGAGAGTTGGCCTCAGGCCACAAAGGTGCCTGGCCTTGGTTGTAGATGCAAGTAGAAAACTACAAACTATTCATGCTGGGTGATATGCTGTTTGCTCCTGACTTCTCCAAGAACATTTTAATCTAAAGTGCTAACAGGATTAATGAGAATATTTTGTTTTATTTTGGTTTTAACTCCTCTTTCTATTATTCCTAATAATGGGAGTATTTGTAGCCATTGTGTTGCTATTGGAGCAACAGTAGGCTGTATAGACACATGTGGAGATAGATCCACTGTGCCTGGTCCTTGGCTGTCTCATGTGCCTCCTTCTATTTAATTTTCACACACAGTGTTCTCTCCATCTTACAGATGAAGAAACTCAAATAGTAGTATTAAATAACTACTGGAAAAAAGCAAGATGCAGAGCAGTGTGTGTGATACATTACTTTTCATGTAAGAAAGAAGGGGAAATGAGAAAGAATATATATAAGAATATATATGCATATTCACACACATACATATTTGCTTATTTTTGCAAAGAGAAACACAAAAGCTAACGGTTACCTTCGAGGGGTGGACAAGAATGTATGTATTAAACATAATATCAACGGCAAAATCCTCTCCCCTTTTTTAAACAGCTTTGAGTTTTGATCTACATAAATGTTTTACGTATCTAAAACTAACATTTAAATTGAAAAGAAATAGAAAAAAGGATAAAACTAAAGCTGAACATAAACAAACTAATGAACACTATATCAAATTGATAACCTATTTATACAGAGAAAATAATTATTTCAAGTAAATTAAACTCACAGTACTCTGACTACATCCTTAGAGGTCAGTTAACAGCTTATATTAGTAACACTGATGTTGTAAAAAGGAGGAAAGCAATCAAATTACACCACAATAATAAGCATAATTGAAAGCCTCCTGAACAGAGGTCCTGTATTTGTTCTATGTGTTCCTTCATGGACAAAGAGCTTCTTCTACAACTCTCCATTTCCTATATAAATCTAAAAGCTGGAACTTAACAGTAAAAAGAAATATGAGGTGTCATTTTGATAATCATTCCCCACATAGAGAAAATATAATAACATGGTACCAATGAAAATAGTAAAAAGATAATTTAATTAATTTAAAGATCTGATTGGCACAGTTTGGAGGAAGATATCATAATAGAGCTGCTGTGGTTAGTAAATAAGAGTTTAAGCTATTTAAATTAGCTAATTTCTTGTACTGAAACTAGGGAATTTTCAGAGGAACCAGTAAAAGATGAGAGTCCAATTTTTAGTGTCCAGTATTTGTAGTATGTGGGTCATAATTTGGTGTAAAACAATCTGAAGGGCTATGACAGTGGATAAAAGTGTTGAGAGAAGCTGAAAAACAAACCCTTTATATGGGAAAGAAATGTTTATATACTAGAAACTTGTCACAATCTCTATAAATATTTGGTGAATCCAAACAAAGAGGGTGTGGTGAGTACTAAAAAAAGCCTGTCAAGGACTCACTGTTTGCCATGGACATTGCTCAATTAAATGACAGAGGGTTTGCTTATAGTTAAATCAAAATGACTGAGAGTTTTTAAACTTTGGCATTTTGCTCTTGTCAGACGTGAATATCTTATTTTCCAGAATTTTA
>NW_012144967.1:446999-494210 GCF_000956105.1 Propithecus coquereli
CAATCCAAAAGAAAGCAAAAAAAGAAAAAAAGGAGAAAAGATCAGATGATATCAATAGTAAAAATACAGCAAGATAGATTCAAACTCAACTGTATTGATAATTACATTAAAAATTTTTTATTGAGACAATATTTATCCATATTTATGGGGAACATACAATGCTTTGTTATATGTATAGACTGTGTAATGATCAAGTCAGGGTACTTATCCAGGGTATCCATCACCTTGCATATTTATCATTTCTATGTGTTGGAAACATTTCAAGTCCTCTCTTCTAGCTATTTTGAAATATACAATACCTTGTTTTTAACTATGGTCACGCTACTCTGCTATCAAACATTAGAACTCATTTCTTCTATGTAACTATATGTTTGTACCCATTAACCAATCTCTCTTTCTCCCTTTTCCCACTCACATGCCCTTTTCAGTCTCTAGTATCCATTATTCTATTCTCTACCTCCACGAGATCAATGTTTTTAGCTCCTACATATGAGTGAAAACATGCGATATTTGTCTTTCTGTGCCTGGCTTGTTTCACTTAACATAATGACCTCCAGTTTCATCCACGTTGCTGCAAATAATATGATTTAATTCTTTTTATGACTGAATAGTATTCCATTGTATATATATTCCACATTTTCTTTATCCATTTGTTCACTGATGGGCATACAGGTTGAGTCCATATCTTTGCTATTGCGAATAGTGCTGCAATAAACATGTGAGTGTAGGTATCCTTTTGATATACTGATTTCTTTTCCTTTGGATGAATACCAGGAGTGGGATTACTGAATTGTATGGTAGTTCAATTTTTACTTTTTTGAGGAATCTCCACACTGTTTTCCATACTGGTTGTACTAATTTACCTTCCTAGCAACAGTGTATAAGAGTTCCCTTTTCTCCATATCCTCACCAACATCAGCTATTTTTTATCTTTTTAATAATAGCCATTCTAACTGGATAAGATTATATCTCATTGTGATTTTGACTCTCATTTCCCTGATGATTAACGATGTTAAGCATTTTTTCATATACTTCTTAGCCATTTGTATGTCTTCTTTTGAGTAATGAGCCATTTGTATGTCTTCTTTTGAGTCATTTCCTTTACTTACTTTTTAAATGGGACTATTTGTTTTTTTATTGTTGAGTTGTTTGAGTTCCTTGTATATTCTGGATATTAGTTCCTTGTCAGCTGAATAATTTGCAAACATTTTCTCCCATTCAACAGGATGTCTCTTCACTCTGTTGATTGTTTCCTTTGCTGTGCAGAAGCTTTTTAGTTTAATATAGTACCATGAGTCTGTTTTTGTTTTTGTTACCTATGTTTTTGAGGTCTTAGCCATAAAATATTTGCCTAGACCAATGTCCTGAAATGTTTCCCCTGTTTCTTCAAATAGTTTTATAGTTTTGAACCTTATGTTTAAGTTTTTAATCTATCTTGAATTGAATTTTGTATATAGTGAGAGATAGGGGTCCAATTTCATTCTTCTGCATATGGATACCCAGTTTTCCCAGCACCATTTATTGAAGAGGGTGTCCTTAATTTGAATGATTTAAAACTCCTATTAAAAGGCAGAGATTGTTAAATTAGATAAAAAAGTAAGATCCAAACATATGCTGCCTACCAGAGAACCACTTTAAATATAAAGTAACATATATGTTAAAAAATAAAAGGATAGAAAACAATAAGCCCTGTGTGCAGAAAAGAGTTAACATAAAAGACCTAAGATTGCTATCCTTAGACAGGCCTTCTTACAAGATTGGCCTTTGGCTAGTGTGTGGGAACTTGGATTTAGGGAGTGTTAATACCATTTTCACAACTGATAACAGTGGCTCACTGTGCCTAACTATTCATGCAAACAATGTGGTTTATGGTAAACGACTGCTTACCTTCTGGGAGTCTGGAATGTTGATACTGCTAGGCAGGGAATATCGATGCGAGCAACCCCCTTGCCCTAAAAGAAAAGAAAACCTTGGACATTGAGTCTTCAATGAGCTTCCCTGGCAGGAAACATTTCACATATCTTGTCATAATTCATTGCTGAAGAAACTCAGGGCATCCTGTATCCTGATTTTGCTTTGCGTCTTTTTACTGTAGTAAACTACAGCCATGAATATAGCTCTGTGTTGAATCCTGCGTATCCTCCTAGTGAATTATTGAAACTGGGAGTTGTCTTGGGGGACAAAACATGAAAATACTAATCAAAAAAAAGTTGGAGTGGCTATATTAATATCAAAGTAGACTTCAGGACTAGTAATATCACCAGAAATAGAGAAGGACAGTTTATAACGATAAAAGGGTCAACTTATCAAGAGGATGTGACAATCCCAAATGTATTTGTAATTCATAACAGAGTTTCAAAATACCTGAAGCAAAAATTGAAATAATTGAAAGGAAAAATAGACAAATCTATAATTATAGTTGGAAATCTCAATATTCCTTTATCTGTAATTGATAGACCAACTAGGTAGAAGATGAGTAAGAATAGAGAAGACCTATTTGACCACAAAATTAAAGTAGAATTCGATAACAAAAAGATATTTGAGAAATCTCTAAACATTTGGAAATTAAACAAAACATATAAAAATTCATGAATAAGAAACCATGAGGGAAATTAGAAAATATTCAGAACTGAATCAAAGTAAAATGCCACATATTAAAATATGTGAAATGAAGCTAACCCAGTGTTTACAAGGAAATTAACAGCATTAAATACTTACAGTAGGAAAAAAAAGGAAGTTATCAAATTACAAATTAGCAGATTATAAAGTATCAGGTAATTCAATGAGGAAAAGATCAACTTTTCAATAAATGCTGTGGGAACGACTGGCTATCTATATACATACAACATAAGTGAATAAAATAGATGTAGGATAATGAGTGGTTTCTGATTCTTTATTCTTTTTCATAATTTCCAATTTTTCAAAAATAAGGATGAATTAATTTTATAACTTTTTAAAAAAAGTTGTAACAAAAAATTCTTAGCCAGATGGCATGGTGCAGCAAAAATCTGGCTATTTGAGAGTAAAAGAGAATAGAAAAAAAATTTTCTAAGATCATTTCTGACCTAAAAATTCAATGATTCTCTGTTCCTGCTAGTTAGCTACAACTCAGGGCAAATGAAGTACAGCTTCTGTTACTGGGGCAGCCTCCGTCCCTGCATCCTGATGGCCTTGCATTCCTTGCTCCAACACCATCCGCTCTGCCTCACTCCAGTCCATGTCTCTATCTTGGATACGGATCTGGTCTATTACTTGGCCATCTCAGCAGGCATCTCTTGCCCCAACAATTTTTATGGACTCTGGGCCATTGTCTCCTTTTGGATCCTGGGATGGTATTTTAAAATATTTAGGGGACATTTTCTTAATTGACTGTGACCACAAAAAATATAAAAGATTCTGCAGCATTATGATGTGAATATTATTATACACAAAATTATCTGGATCAGATATCTTGAGCTGTCTTTAAAGATTTTGTTAAAAATATTATAAGGTAAAAGTAACATAACCTTTATATTCATTTCCCTCTGTCAGAAATGTTCTTTTCTCCTTCACCCCGCTGACTTCTTTTCATCTCTCAACATTCAGCCGAACTGTTGCAACGTCAAGAAAGTTGTTCCAGACTTCCCAGGCTAGATTCGGTCCAGTTATATATTCCTGAAGATGTTGATTCTTTCCTGTATTTTAGGAGGCAGCTATATACTTGCAATTTGATAATGTCTGTCTAATCCCCTGGGATGCATGTTCTGTAGGGGTAGGGATTGGGTCTGACTGCTCACCTGAGCATTCCTATTTTCTCATTCTGTGTTTGACATATACCAAGAATTCAACATAGACTTGTTAAATGAGTGCGTGAATTTTCCATCAAAACCACTGAATTGACCTTAAATTAAGGTTTCTACTAGTAACATTGAACCAACCATATTTTTTAGACCCCAATTAAGAGGTTTGTCTAAAATAGCTTTCTTCAGATACGTGCTAGTTCCAGACCCACATGCATCGACGACACTGAGAGTATGTTACCAGCATTCCACCTCCTCTGAGCTTACTTTTCCTACACAAATTCCCCTCTTTGTTGAATGTCCTCAGCTTTGACTTGTTCACTCTGAACTATATCTAGTTACGGTTGCTCTAACTGTTCAGAGATTGTCTGAGGATTTTGTCTCCTAGATTCAGCCAACAGCTCTCTGAGAACAGAAAATGTTTTTTTTTTCTTTCAAATCCCAACAGAGTATTTAGCACAACAGACAGTAGATGAATCTTGGTGGCTGATTGCCACTAACTTATCTAACGCACTTAAGTATCTATAAAATAAAAAACAACTTTATCATCTGATAAGTGCATCAAAACCATGAATTATCTTTGTCTAAGGTGATTATTTCTAACCTTTGGAGATTGTAGTCTCCTTTTAGAATGACAAAAGCTAGGGACTTGCTAGAAAAATCCATATCCACAGACTGCAGGTTCAGTAACCTTGGATTAAGGTTTATATTAAGTAGAATGCATAGAATGTGGTATAAAAATACATTTGTTTAATCTAAGCCAGTGATGTCTGTGATGTGTTATTATTTTATGATTTCATATTTATGAGATATAATGTAGAATCTTTGGTGGCAATTATTTGGATAATTTGAGAGATTAAGAGAATAATTTTGGAGAAGGAAATAAACACTAAGTACCTACCATGAAACTGCATTGTGCTGGACCCTGTATACACATGGTCACATTTCACGGCACAGCAACCATGGAGACAACCATGGAGACAGTTGACCCCATTCTATAACTGAGGAAGCTGAGGCTCACTGGGTTAGACAACTAGTTTGAGATAGTGCAGTTACTGAGGACTGGAGCCAGGATTCAAACCCAGGTCTGTCCAGCATGCACGCTCCAGAGCTCTCTGTTAGAGCACATGCCTCTCAAACAGTAGCCAGACTTTGTAGATAATTACAGCTGCACAAATCTCACTTTCGGTTGCTCCGCAGACGTTTTACTCGCAAGTCCCGTGATGCACCTTTCACCTTGAACCACCAAGACTTTTGAGTACACAAAGTATTAAGAGTGTACTTGGGTGTGTGAAAAGGAGCATTTTGGCAAGAAGAATAAGAAAGTAAGACCTTAAGATAAAAATAAGAAAGATCTTATTTCCTTTGCTATTCACTTCAGACAAGGCTGTAAAATTCCTCCCTTACTATAATTACTAAAAGAAAGCATCTAACACAACAGTTCTAATTCCTATTAGACTCAATGCCTTCCTCTAAAACAAAAAGTTTATTTTTCTAGGATCCCATAGTAAAATCCATAGATAATCTACCTACATACATAACTTCAAAATAATTAATATAATGTCTTAAATAAACTATAGAGAAGAAAGCAAGAAAAAATTAATTTATAGTAAAATAATATGTGTTTGAATATGTACATATTTGGGCATGTCTAGACTAGAAGATGTAATAAATTAATCAGTTTTTGCACCAATATGTAGAATCAAATTTAGAAACACAAGCTGATCGAGGAGTGTTATATTGAGGATTCAAATGCCATAAGCAGTGTTGTTAATGGAGACGTGATTTTTCTAAAACGGTGAACAACTCTCAGTGGAATTTCAAACAAAATGAGATGTAGTATTTTCTAAATTTACGTGAGTGTTGCATTCCTGGAAAATTCAGTGCATATTAAAACAGTGCAAATGTTACTTTCTGTTTATATGTAAAACAGAGCATTATAAATACAGATAATTGCAACCAGATTTTCCCCTATATCCATGTCTGGGAGGATATTCTAAAGTTGTGTGGGACATGGGACAATTCTTTGCATTGCAGGGTTGTCCCACAGGCATTGTCTCACTGCCTGGGCTCCCTAAATTCCAGTTTTTCCAATTATCGTGATCACCACCACCACCATATTTCCAAAATCCCCTGTTGTGAACCACTAACCTAATATGTGCCAGGCACTGGGCTAAGTTCCGGGCATTTAATGATTATTAATTTTTTCCCATTCAACAGACATAATCACACACCCATGCCAGACACGGTGCTATGTGCTGGATATACAGAAGAGTATCAGGGAAGTTTCTCTGAGCCAGTCAGTTTAACTCACACCAGAAGGTGAAGTCATATTACATTTTTCCAGAGGAAGAAAATGAAACCTGGAGAAGTAATGAGCCCAGGTCACACCATTTCTAAATAGTCGAACCTATTTGAACTCAAGTCTCTTTAGTTCCAAAGGCCATCAACTTGCCAGATCAAAAATGGGTGAATGACCTTTCCAGAGAAGATAAACAAATGGCCAATGAGCACATGACAAGATGTTCAACATCATTAGTTAATAGGGAAATGCAAAGCAAAACCACAATGAAATACCACTTCACATGAGAATGGCTGTAATAAAAAATATGGTAAATAACACAGATGGGTGATATTTGGAAAAATAGGACCCCTTGTGTATTGCTGGTAGGACTGTAAAATGGTTTATCCGTGGTGGAAGACAGTATGGAAGTTTCTCAAAAAGCTAAATATAGTATTATCCTGTGACCCAGCAATTCCACTCCTAGGTATATATCCATCAAAATTGAAAGCAAGTACTCAAACAAATCCTTATATGTGAACATTCACGGCAGCACTATTCATAAAAGTCAACAGTGCTGGAGAGGTGGAAAACCCAAATATCCATCAACAGATGAATGGATGTACAAATTGTGGTAAATACATACAATGGAATATTCTCCAACCATAAAAAGGAATGAAGTTTTGATGATACAGTATGGATGAACCTCAAAAACATTATGCTAAGTGAAAGAAGCCAGACGCAAAAGATCACATATTGTATGATCCTATTTATATGAAATGCCCAGAATATGTAAATCCACAGAAACAAAAAGCAGATTAGTAGTTGCCAGGACGTGGGGGGTGAGGAGAGAGTGGGGGGGGTAACTGCTTTATGGGTATGGAGTTTTTACTTTGGAATGATGGAAATGTATTAGAACTAGGGAAAAATGGTGATTGTATAACCTTATGAATGTACTAAATGACACTGAATTGTTCATTTTTAACATGGTTCATTTTATGCTGTGTGAATTTCACCTAAATTTTTAAAAAATGGATGGATAGTTTGCAGTCCCACCAGCAGCGTATGAGTGTTCCTACCTCTCTGCATCCACGCCAACATTTATTGTTTTGGGTCTTTTTGATAAAGGCCAGTCTTACTGGAGATAGGTGATATCTCATTGTGGTTTTGATTTGCATTTCCCTGATGATTAGAGATGTTGAGCATTTTTTTATATGTTTTTCGGCCATTATTCTGTCTTCTTTTGCAAAGTTTCTGTTGATATCCTTTGTCCACTTTTTGATAGGGCTGTTTGATTTTTTCTTGCTGATTTTTCTGAGTTCTAAATAGATTCTGGTTATCAGCCCTCTGTCGGATTTGTAGTGCAACCTCTGTGGAAAGCAATATGGAAATACCTTAAAGAGATACAAGTAGAACTACCATTTGACCCAGCAATCCCATTACTGGGCATCTACCCAAAAGAGCAAAAGTGGCTCTATAAAAAAGACACCTGCACTCGAATGTTCATAGCAGCACAATTCACAATTGCAAAGATGTGGAAACAACCCAAGTTGTTCAATACATGAGTGGATTAATAAACTGTGGTATATGTATACCATGGAGTACTATTCAGCTTTAAGAAACAATGGTGATATAGCACCTCTTGTATACTCCTGGATACAGCTGGAACGCATTCTACTAAGTGAGGTATTCCAAGAATGGAAAAACAAGCACCACATGTACTCACCATCAAACTGGTATTAGCTGATCAACATCTAAGTGCACATATAAGAATAACATGTATTGGATGTTGGGCAAGGGGAGGGGGAGGGGGGAGGAGGGGACGGGCATATGCACAATATACGCACCTCCAGGGGAATGGACACACTTGAAGCTCGGACTTTGGGGGGAGGGAGGGTAAGGGCATCATACATAACCTAATCATCTGTACCCCCATAACATGCTGAAAAAAATAAATAAATAAAATGTACCCCTGGCTCTAAAAAAAAAAAAAAAAGAAAAAAAATGGATGGATACATCCTCTTGTGTTTTTGGATTTATATCCATCTGCTTTGGAGAAGACTTGACTTGTTTATATATTTTCTTTCAGGGTAAAAGAACTGGGCATGGTGGCTCCCGCCTGTAATCCTAGTACCCTGGGAGGCCAAGGCAGGGGGATAGCTTGAGGTCAGGAGTTCAAGACCAGCTTGAGCAAGAGTGAGACCCTGTCTCTACTAAACATAGAAAAAATTAGCCAGGCGTGGTGGCGCACGCCTGTAGTCCCAACTACTTAGGAGGCTGAGGCCGGAGGATCACTCGAGCCCAGGAGTTTGAGGTTGCAGTGAACTATCATGACGCCACAGCACTCTAGCTAGGGCAATAGATCAAGACTCTGTCTCAAAAAAAAGTATATGGCCAGGCGGGGAAGGTAACTCACCAGAAGTTTTGTCACGAGGAAAACAGTCAGAGTGACATGGAAACTCCACTTCTGAAGTTAGGGCCTTTCTGAGTGTCCCTGACCAGGATGCCAGAGAACAGCACAGGGTTTGGTGCTGTGGGGTCTCCAGCCACCTACGGGCCTTTGTGGGGACCTCCTAGGGGAGAGAGCACTCTGGAGGGCAAGAAGAAGGAGAGGGGGCCGCAGGGTGAGGGAACCAGAAGGACGACGAGAGTGAGCAGAGAGATGCTGCTATGTGGGGTGGCTGGGGCAGAAAGGTCTGGGCAGGATTTGGGGGAAGCTCTCCGTGGTGAGTGCTGGGAAATATCCCCAGGCCCACCCCATAGGAACACCAAAGGAAAGCTCTACACTGTAAAGATTCCTGGTGACAGATTTGTTTTCTCTCAGAATGCAAAGGAACGTATGAGAACATGGAACTCAATTCGGTGACAGATAAAAATTAAAAGTTGAGGGTGTTGATGCCCCCAGTTTTCTCTGTGAAGGCAGAGGCTGTGAAATGAGCAGAAAGGGGGAGGGTAGGGCCGAGGGAGGGGTTCTTCAGAGGGAACCCATCCCAATCGGTGAGCATACAGCTGAGACTAGGATCCAATTTTCCGTAGCCCTGTGCCCCTGCTGTCTAAGTCAGAGTTCGCTGGTAGACATCAGTGACCACGCCAGCTATTTTGAGCAGAAAGTGATTTAATACAAGGAACTGTATGCTTAAAGAAATCATTGGTGCACTCACCTGAAGGTCTGCAATGAAAAATAAAAGGAAAAAAAAATCATTGGAAGGCTCCAGGCACAGGCTTCAGGATGGGCTTTGAGGAGCAAGGAACATGTGCCGGGAGCCACCACGACCAGGAGGAAGGGGACTAGGGAAGCCGCCCCAGACATGCCGCCTGTAGGACACACCTCCTCAGTTGCAATCCAGGGGTCAGAAAACCACTGTGGAAACACTGGCTCTTAGGCCAAGCGGTGACTGTGACCACACCAGCAAGCGATGAGAGCTCCGTGCCCTGCTTCTGGAGGAAAAGATGAAACTGGGCTGGCTAATGCAGCAGCACCATCCAACACAGCCTCGTGGCATTTGACAGCAGAAACAGCAAAAGTGTGGTCTGCACCTTACTTGTGCCTTCCAAACTTTGGGCCAGGGTATGCAACAGGCCAAACAGAATCATAACCAAAAGTTGAGCCGCAAGGGAGCCTGGAAAAAGCAGCTGTTAGCTTTCCAGCCTGGCAGGCCCTCTGGAGAGGTAGGACGGACTGCGTGTCGACACACAGCACCCTTCTCACCTTAGCCTCTCACTTGACTTTTTCTTAATCTTAAAAGTATCACAAAGTGACAATGGATCAAAGTTCGTCCTGAGAAATAGACACTGTAACTCTTGTCCTCGAGAGTCCCGTAGACTGTAAATCCGACGTGAAGGGTAGGTAAGGTATTGATTTTTCACTGAATTTCCTCTAGGCCTAAGAGAATCGGAAACTTTTGGAGTAGGAAGGGACATTACTTCATTCTCATATTAAAGCTGGACAAAGAAAAGCTCAGAGAGGTCCAAGCCCTTGGTGCTCATATTCTAAATTGAGCACTCAGACACACAATAATCCCCCCATAGAAAATCGTTGCTATTCTAGAAGGAAGCTCCTCAAATCATATTTTCACAGGTTTTAAAAGAGTTTCACGGACTACACAGTCAGATGTGTAACTGAACAGTCTTTTTATGCCTGGAGCAGGTTCCAAGCGCCCCTCCAATTTGCCCCCCTAATTTGCCAAACCATAGGACAACAAACCTGCAATTAGAGTTGTATTTTTAAATTGACTAAGTTTTCTGTGGCACTTTTTACCCCCCTACACACAGTCTCGCCAAAATGCTGTTATTTTCACAGAGGAAATACAAAGAGTGGGCTTAAAATTACAAGTCACATTCTAACTCAGGAAAAGGAAGTGGGTTCTCTGGGGCAACCTCCAGGCTGGACTCCGTGCTGTTGTCCAGACCTCACAATGCCAGCGTCCTGCACCTAGGACAGCCGTGGCCTGCCCCTGAAATGTGAAGACTCCTGCTTCCGATGTTTCTACACAGATCCACGGTACCTTATTGGCCACTAGATGTGTGTGCGCATGCATGCGTGCTTTTGGTTGGGGATGATGAGGAGAAACTTCGGCCCCTGGCAACATGTCACTTAAATGTCAGATATGTTCTCATTGCCCATGTTGGCCAAATGTCCTTGCCCCATCCCCCATTGAGGCTCATGACATTTTATCTGTTCTAGAAATGACAGAAGATAGATCCCTCTGGGATTCACACGCCTCTGCTGGGATTTTTCACACCATTCACCATGTTAACATGAAGCAACAGCTGGGTTGAAGAGAGCTGCTAAAAATAGCGACATCACGCTGCAAGCAAGCTGCGTGGAAAAGGAGAGTCAAGTACTTAATGCACTGGTATCCTTTCTCTCCGGCCAGAGCTGCATTTCTCAGAACAACCACTTTTTCAGAAAGAGCTAAGCGAATTTCTTTTCCATGTCAGTGTCGGCTAGGAGAATGTGGAGGGGCAGACTGCCCCTGCTCTCCTGCTCCCCATGCGTAGGCATCTGGTACGCCTGACTGTGAACCGGTGGATCCGTCAACCAGATAGCGTAGCCACCGAACAAGTGAGCTCAGCCAACCCTGGGAACTTGGTTTTCAAGGTTGCTGTGGGTTGCTGCAGAAACTTCCTGCTGTTACCCTATCTTTCCATTCATTAAAGTATAGCTTGCAATTGAACATTCTGACATAACATAGCTGAGATTTTTGGCAGCAATGTTAACCATATTCAGGAGTTTCCTTCAGACGACGTTAAGTTTTTATATCCTCATGAACGCCTGCCACCTTCCTTTAATAACTTGAAAAAACAAGCTTCTCTCAGGAACTTCATTGTTCCAATATTTCCCCAGCACACATTTACTCCTTTTAGAAGTATGTTTGGTGTATGTATATTTATAGAGTCTGGATGTACATAGGTGGGTTAGAATTTGACATCTTATAAAAAGTCAGCAGTCTGAATGGATCTTACAAAGGAAGTATTAGAAGTCTAGTATTTTCTTCATAAGATCATATTTTTCTCCTTCTAAACTATTTGGTCATTTCACCACAAAATTGCGTTTTATCGAAAAGGGTGTATTCACTAACTCTCACCCTCTAGATTTTAAAATAGCCTTTTATATTTCTAAGGCAAAAATGTGTAGAAACGTTAATAAAGGGGAGTGGTGGTAAAACGAGGCTTTCCTTCCCTTCCTCCATAGAGAAAAATGTAGTCTTACTGTTACCTTTATCATAGTAGAATTTTTTAAGTGGAAAATTAATTGGTTTAAATTTCTAGCTCTTAAGCAACTGGAAATCTTTTAAAACTCAAACTCATTAAAATGCAAAGTGACAGAGTACAAATGCAATGGAGAGCCAAAATGAAAGCATAATTTCTAAGTGCCCACACAAATGGGAAGTTTGTCCTCTTCTTGGATGGCAAATGATTTAAGTTCTCTAAATCAAATGTGATGGTTGTTTGCAGGCTGAATTACCATATCGGAGTTACTGTTTCCCAAAGCTTTAAAAAGCATTATGTAATGTAACTCAATGTGGTTAACTGAGATTTCAACCCCAGTTGTGACGTTATTGAACCCAACAGGCTTTACTTAAATTTGGAAATTGAGAAATGGCTGTGGCTCTGCATCCTTGATCTACCTCTCAGCACAAGGTGCAAGCTAGCCTAGAGCCAGAAGGCGATGATATTAATGACTGACTTGATCTAGAATTCGCACAGCAAACTTTAGTATCCCCAAGTTACAGATGAAGAAAGTGATGCTAAGAGAAGTTAAGGAAATTGTCTGAGCTGGTGTAACTAAAGGAGACTTGAAACCCTGGCTTACCGACTCCAGAGTTGATATTACAGCCATTCACATGAGTTTACATTTGTCATCTGAGCCATTTGGATTTATATCATGTCACTTGCTGGGGTCTCTTGTCTTTGTGTGAAATTAAAATTAAATTATGATGGTTTTTATTGACTCCTTTCCCCAAATATGTGCAACACCAAACAAAAAATAAAAGATCACAGATGGGATTCTGGAATATGATTTCTCCGACAAATGATTTTATAAATGTATCAGGCCCAACTTGCCTGGTTGGCCAGATGCTAAAATTGCATCGCAGAAATTTAGGCAGCATCTAAGGAAATGGGCTGCTTCCTGTGTGCATTTGTCAAGCCTGCTGTGGCTTTAGTCCTCCCACTTCCCCGCTACGACCTCCCCAAAGAAGGCACATCTGGCCAGAGTGTGTGCCTGGGGCAGAAAGACCAAGTCCAGCCGGGCCAGCAGCAGCCCAAGAGTACACAGCTGAGGGACACTCACAGAGCCCCAAGAGCAGGGACATGTGGGTATCCTAATTTCCCAGAGGAAAAAAATGCTGTAGAAAGTGTGAACCAACAGCTGAAATTACATAAGAGTCGGAGTCTGGGTGGACAAAAGGACACAGTGGAAAAGAAGAGAATTTGGGGAGGTGTGAGGATGGAAAGACCAAGAGAAACTGGCAGATGCAGAGAGAGGAAGGGAGAGAAAGGTGTGAAAAGGTAGAGGAAGAAAGCCACGTCTGTGCAAATTGACTGGCATCAAGAGACAATGTCTCCATGTCCAGGATACTCTGTGGAATCCTCTGTCCCAGTCCCCGGTTTTTGTTAGGCCATTCTTGATTGGAGGTATGGACAGAAACTTAACTGGACAATTTTTAGCTAAAATAAGAGAATGTACTACCACCTGCAGCCAAACTGTGGGGAGGGCAGGTAGTCACCCGCCATGGGGCACAAGGAGCCAGGACCCGGCTGAGAGCAGACCGTTCTCTGGCTGCTGTCTACTTCTCATCGTGGTCTTTGTAGGTGGGCTTCGCTGTCTCAGACCACTCCTCCATGAGGCAGGGGATACCATACCTGTGCCTTGGGCTCTCCTGCTCCTCCTTGCCCCAGCTTCCAGACCATAGATGAGAGATCTCACACCTCCTTAGCTGCCCTCTGCCCTTACAATTTGAAAGGTCCTGGAAGGGTTAGGTCATGTGCCCACCACCTGGGCCAATCACTGCATCCAGGGACAGGTGAGCACTGTGATTGGCCCAGATTTAGTCATGTGCCTACCCTCTGGGCCAATCACTGCATCCATGGACAGGTGAGGTACTGTGATTGGTCCAGCTTTGTCTATGTGCCCATCTATGTAGGAGGAGAGGCAAAGTCTTTACTAGGTGCGGGTCAGTTGGGGTGCTGGGCAGGTGAAAACAGCTTTACTGTCCACATGGTTTCATCACGTTCTGGCAATGGCTGATCTATCAGGACTCAACTGAGCAGCCAGGCGGTCCCGGCTGGATGGTTGTATGAGGATCTCAGGGGGTGGGGACATTTTTATAAAGTATTAAAAATATATTAAATTATATGATTCATTCAGTGTGCAGATGGATGGATTAAAAAATATATATGATTCATTTGCTTCTCTTTGAACCCCAATATTTAATTTTACTTGAAATTTCAGATAATATTGAAGAAGGGCACACAATCTGTACATTGATCAAAAAGGAGCATGGATTAAAAATGTTTGAAAAACAGCCTTATAAGGGGGAGCTTCTCTAACTGCCTTGCCAGTAGCAGAATTCATTCCTGTTTGGGCAGAGGCTGACTTGGTCTCTTTGGTGCTTTGTGGAGTGAATGGAGTTTATGGTCCAAAATAGTCAGCCACATTCAGAGGGAGTAGGGGAGAGGGAGGAATCGCCCACGTACTGAGCACCTACCATGTATCAGGGACACCGTGTGCACTTTCTCAAAGTGACCCCGTTTCATCCCTTTGGCATCTCAGCGAGGTGCAGCTGCTCAGGCTATTTGTCATAGATGCACCCAGCCTTAAGACGGGCGCCTTGGCAACTAGCTTAGACTCTCTTTCAAGGTGCTTCCAAGTTTGCCACGTGGATAACAGTCCATCGTGTGTGCGTCAAAGTACAGAGAGGATTGATGAGATAGTGTTGGCAAAGCCAAGAGTGATGAAGACACTCCTTTCTGTTCTGAAACCTTATTAGGATACCGAGAGTTCTTTCAGTCCGGCATCCACTAGGGTTTTGGTCATGCTGCAGCATTGAAAACGACCAGCCTGTTTCCATTTCCTGCCTGGAGCCAGCTCTCAGCAGAAAGCAGTGGGGGTGAGTGGAGGGCTGGGTGACCACAGGAAAAACACTGCTGGAGCCACAGCACCCTCACGGTGAAATGGGGGTGACAATACTAACCTTTGAGGGTTTTAGCGAGGGACAGAGAATGACCATGCAGTTTCTGGAGCAGGGCCAGGCACATAGGATGTGCCGGATACGTGCAGCTAGTGTTACAAAGGGAGCATAAACATCTGCCAACTTATTTTTGTTTTATTTATTTATTTATTTTTACCCTGAGCTTGGAGGCCTAGCTTTGCTCAGCTTTCTGGATGCCAGCCAACCTAAATTAACACTCTTATCTTCTGGCCCCTGCAGCTGGCAGCCTCCTCGTAGGTCCTTGCTGCATTCTCTTTAGGCTCAGCCATGTGCACTGGGAAGCTGTCCCAGGCCGTTCCAGACTGTTCTCTGCTCTGGGCTCCTTTGCCTACCTGCAGAGGAGACTAGCTTGGGCTCTGTCTCTCGGGCCGGGTGAGCCCAGGCTTCCGTGCAGGCAAAGGGAGGTCACTGGGGCAGCCCTAAGCCCTGCACACAGTGGAAACACAAAACATCTTGCTGTGAGAGTGAAGGAGGGGCCCAAAATATTCAAAATAATTGTCTCTGCTGGCCAAAACTTTACCCAATTTTGCCAGAGGGGACTCAGCTAGATGATTCCATCCATCTAGCAATGTCAGCAGTACCCTGGGATGCTGCCCCAGGGTTTTCTTAGGCTACGATCTCAAACTCTGAAGTGCATGCTAATTCTCTAGGGAGGGACCTGGTTCAGATGCAGATTCTGATTGCAGAAGTCTGGGGCAGGGCTGGAGAGTCCAACGTTCTAACACTGGTTTCAGGGGGTCTAGAGGAAACCATAGCCTGGACTGCCCAGACTTGTTTCTTGGACTCTTTCATTTCAGCAGAGTTGACGTTTCTGCAGGAGCACCGGGGATTCTGGAAGGGAGTCAGGGTGGTTTTTGGACAATGTATTAACTACAGCAAAGAGAACTTTTCTGTGCCCAGCAGGCTGTGTGGCAGCAGGACTCTCCTATCAAAAGCCAGGGGACCTAAAAGGGTGACAAGCAGCAGTGGACTGTCCTTCCAAAGCCATATCCAAATTGCTTTTTATGCTTGGCCACAAATTTTGTGAAAACCTGGGCAGTGACTAGAGAATAGAAAAAAATAATCCCAATTCCCTGCTGACTCTGAGGTGCTTGTTTACGACGTTAAAGGTCCCTGGTGAATTGTTTCGTTTATAATTAAATCTAATAATAAGCCATTGTGGCTAAATTAATTTTGAGCTAATTTCTCAGGAACTCCATGTCCTGTATCACTTCTGAACAAAAGAGCCTGGCGTGACTCATTCTGTGGCCCGGCCTCCAGGAGGCTGGTGAGTAAATACCAGGTTAAGAGCGAATGCTCAGGGCCCCTGGAGGCCAGAGACACCCGCAAGATGGGTTCTGGAAGCTCCAGTAGGTTCTGTGTGGGGGTCGCTTACCAGAGACTGGCTTACTGCCCAGAGCTCCAACTCCGAACAGCTACAGCCCTTGACCGCAGCAGTTTCCTGCTAGGATCTGGCCTGACACGGTCGGGAGGAGCCAGCATCCTGGCCGCAGGTGTTTCTGCACCGGCTCTGTAGTCCTATGAACACCTGGCGGTGTCAAGCCCCTTCCCAAATAGGATCCCACCTCATCCCCAGCCTGAGAGGTCTGCACAGGTCTCTCCTTTTTACTGAGGCAACAAGTAAGCTCAGAACCACCTCTGAGACCATGTGAGAAGGAAGGTTCAGAGCTGGGGTTTCCACCTAGACCCAGGGAGTCCGGCCATTCTGTTCCTTCAGGGAAACAGTGACCATAAAGAACCCCTACCCCATCTAGGCAGGTCCCCCAGATCTCTCAGTGAGGATCTCTGAAGTTTCCCTGGGAGCTTCTTCCTTTGATTGAGAACCAGACTTGATTCTGGTTCTGAATTTGGCTATTGGTTGCTCAGATTTGAATGTGAGTGATACTGAGACACACGTTGGGCCCCTCTGCTCTGTAGTGGTGGCGGTTGGGGGTGCGGGAAAAGAGGCCCAAGAAAGGGGAGGCTGCGGGTGCCAAGGACAAGCTTAGCAGGATTCTTTATCCTTGGAAAAAGTGGCCACACTCAGTTTTCCTTCCTCGTGCCTGTTTGTTGAAAGGACAAATCCATGCACATCCCACCTTCTCTGGAATTGAGGCCCCAATGATGGACGAGTCTTAATTTTCACAAGCAACGAGCACCTGCCTGTGCGTGTTCTCAACCACGTTACAGTAGAATTCTTTCCTGATTGTGCAACTGGTTTGGATTATTAAGATGACCTTTGAAAGAATTCACAGAGCAGGTCCTTTATAGCCGCGGTCCCCAACCCCTGGGCCACACACGGGTTTAGGAACTGGGCCCGAGAGAGCCCTGCTCCCCCATCAACCCTATTCCCCACCCCCTACTCTCGCCCCCATTTGTGGAAAAATTGTCTTCCGTGAAACTTAGGAAATGGGGACGGGGGGTGGACCGGAGGAGAGCAGGAGGTGAGTGGCGAGTAAAAGAGCGAAGCTTCATCTGTGTTTACAGCCACTCCCCATCACTCGCATCACCGCCTGAGCTCCGCCTCTGGCCCCCCAACCCGTGGAAAAATTAACCAGGTTGGGGACTGGTTTCTGAAGTGCACTTCAATTGAGATTGTTTCTTCAAATGAAAAGAGTTGGTCGGTGCCACCGCTCCTGTGTTTCCTGTTTGCTTGCTGACACCATGGTCTCCTGAACATCTTGGCCTTCCCAACCAGGGGACAGGTTGTGTCTGAAGGCAAGGACAGAGCCATTGGTTGGAAGATTTGGAGTCCTGGGGAACAAATGCTGCGAGGCGGTTTGCCTGTGTCGCGGCCTGGGGAGCATGACATTTATGTTCCTGAGCAGGATGTCATTTCCAGCCCAACAGCCTGGGCACTTACCCAGCCTTTACTTTGGCCCCAACTGTGTGTTAAGTGCAACCAACATCTCTTTTAAAAGCTCCCAACAACAACCTGAATTGATGCGGCTGTTTTCTTTCTAACCAAAGGATGTCTGTGGCATCAGCAAGGCGGGCAAACCCTTGGCACATGGTGACTATAAGAGCCAAACAGAAGCCAGGGTCTGGCTCCACTGGCCAGGGGGATAGCTGTCTTCCCTGAGTGGTGCCCTGAAATACTCTCACTCTCACTTCTTTTCTTTTCTTGTCCTGTTTTTTCTTTCTTATCTTATGGCTTGCACTCTGACCTTCCCAGCAGGCTGCAAAACAGTAATTGCTACCCAATTGCTACCTGGGGGAGGGGACCTTTAAGTCACTCGGCCTTACCTTTCCTGCCCCTTCCCCCAGGCGATGGGTGGGAGGTGGTCTCCCATGTTCACACGCAAAAGATGAGTTTGTCCCCTCTCCTCCGTGCCCTGACCTAATTTCAGCAGAATCTGGTTTCATCTCAGTGTTGTGTTCCAGTCGTGGGAGGGAGGGCTGGTGTGGCCCATTAGTGAATAACTTCACTGGTGGCCGGTCAAGCACTCCTGGCCACGGTGGCCTTTCCTTCGGCTTAGTCATATCTTCCAGCTGGATGGACGCAGTCCCCAGGGGAGAGTCTTTTCTTGTGGCTCTCCCACTGCTCCCCTCCCGTCTCTCCTCCTCTTCCCTGAGGCCGAATCTCTTTGCTTGGTTCGGATCCTTGGGTGGAGCATCTTGGCGGACATCAGAGAACCTTCTCAGCCCACTCCCAGTGTGTTTCTTAGGTGAAAGGAGATCCCTTCCTTGTCATTTGTTTTTGTTTCCCAGCATCTCAGCCTTGATCTTTATTTGGAGAATTGCCTTTTAAATTTTTTTGTAGTCTTTGTGAAGAGCAAAACCACCACTGTGAAAGGTAATGTGATGGTCAGATACTTCCTTTTCCCAGCCTGCCTCACAGCTGGGGCTCAAAGCTGGGGCCTTGCCTCTGCCAGGCAAGAGCACCAATGCCAGACTCAGAGCGAATGACTCAGGAGGGAAGGGACAGCGGTGCCCAGGAGCAGTGGCAGCCACGCACAACTCCCGGGGCAGATGTGCAGGTGCTCAGTGGTAGTGGCGGGCTTTCCCCAGCAGCGTGGGTCCTTGGCGTGGTTTGACTCATTGTTCCTCAAAGATCGGCTTTGTACCTGTCCTCTCACCCTCCACGTGATTCTGTCGGCTACCAGATAGCCTTTAAGATATCCTTTCTCCTAATTGAGCCAGAGTTGGTTTTTGTTGCTTGCTACTGAGAACTTCATTGCAAACAGCATTTGCCTCCCTCCACCTCAGAGCACATCCCAACTCCCACCCTTGGGATATCTTTTCTTTATCCCATTGTCCTTATCCCAGGAGGAAAGGGAGGGAAAGTCATTTGAATTTCTGAATGGATTTTTTTTAACATGTAGCAGTGTAGCAGTAACAATACTCTTTAAAAAGCCGAGGCTTTGGTTTCTTCCACAAATACATTGAATAAGGGGGGAGAGACAAGGGGAAGCAATCCTCTTGGAGAAGCCTGCGTGCACCATGGCACCAGATGCATGGAGGGACCCCAGCAGATGGGCCACGTGTGGTCTCCCAGAGCCCCCAGCATCCCAAGGTAGCACAAGCAATGTTTCTGTGCCACAGAGGGAGTGTGGGTGTGCCTGAGGGCAGGCTGGGAAGCTTGGTAGGGGGATAAAGAGGACACAGAGGTACCTGCTTGCATCTGGCCCCTGGAGAGTGGAGGGGCCACAGATACAGGTATGGCAGAGGAGGTGCCAATGTCCTGGAGCCAATGAGTAGTGGCTACCTGGGTCACAGCCACACTGTGCCTCCTAATCCATAATGCATCCTACTCAAACTTAACACCTGCAGAGAGTCCATAACTCATTCAGTTTTTACCCAGAAAACACCAAGAAAAATCTGGTAGTGACTGAATGTAAATGAGGGCTTGGGAGTTAATTAAGTTCAATTGGAAAAATAAAGTAATTTGCCTGAATGAGTCTGCAAAATCTATACCCTCCTCACCTCCTGGGGTTACGCTAGCTGATCGGTGCTAGGTTCCAGAAAGGGGCGGAGATGGGCATAGAAAACCACTCATCTCCCACCTCAGCTTTATCTTCCCCTTAGAATCCCAGGATCTCTGCACTCGATGTGGTTACATCTTTGAACTTATTGGCAAGAAACACACTGGCCTCGAAGAGTGATGCCTACAGGCAGGTCACAGAGAAGGGCCAGGATCCTCATTCTGGGAAACTCTGCTTTCCTGGGAAGAAAAATACTGCAATGAATGAAAACAAAATGAAACAAAACCAAAGGAATCAATAGATTTCCATCTGCCTTTGCTGCTCTAGTCTTCTTTTTTGGAAGCTCAGACTCAGAGGTTGTTGGGAGCCCACTGAGAAAGTATTCCACAAAGGGCTAGGATTCCTGGGTCATGAAAGCTAGCCCCGGAGCTCCAGTCCTGCCATTGCAGGGCCCCTCCTCTGTGCCCTCCAGCCTCATGTTGTTCTGGAAACATCTCCTCTGATCAAGTATGAATGGATGGATTGACCCCACTCTGCCTCTGGCTTTGATGACATTTTTCCTTGGGCAATATTCAGGCTGATAATACCCGTCCCTTTCATGTATGTTTGTTACTTGGGTGCCCTCCACCTTCAAGGATAGACATCCTGCCTATTGCCAGCCAGAGGCAGGAGTTTCCACACCTGCCCTTGGCTGTCTCAGTAGGCTCCAGGAAGTGTCACTTTATACCACATTCAAGGAGCTCTTTCCTGTGGCCTCATCTGCCTTTGCAGTGGATAAATTGCTCCTCTCCAAAAATGTCACCCACTTTCACATGACTGTGCCTTTAAGCCACATTGTCTCCTCAACCCAGAACACCCATTAGCCTGCCCTCCCCCACCCCAAGTCCCTGCCTACCACCACAGGGTGTGGCTTGGGCATTGACCGCTGTTGATGGATCATCCAACCTCTCTGGGGCTCTGCTTCCTCGTCTCTGAGCTGATGGGGCTGGATGGACGCGTCCTGTCTACCACATTAGCCTGCCGCTGTGACTCCGAGCATGCGCCAGGGCAGCTCACTCACATGGCTTTCGAAAGGAGGCCTCTATTCCTTACCACATAGACCTCTCCGCGGGGCTGCCCGAGTGTCCTCACAACATGGCAGCTGGGGGATTTGAGGGAGACGAGGGCAAAAGCCGCAATATCTTCATCAGCCGCAATATCACCATCACTCTGCCGTATTCTACTGGACACATAGAGCAACCTGCTGCGATGGAGGAGGGGGCCACACAAAGCACAGGTAGTGGAGGTGGGGTCATCGATGGCCATCTTGGAGGCTGGCTGTCACAGAGCTCCCAAGCCAAATTTAGTTAAGCTCACCTGAAGTGTCAAGAAACCTATTTGGGGGATTTCCTAGGAGTGCCTGCCCTCAGGGTCGGTATCCTGACCCTCTGTTGCCCAGGAGTGGTGGGTCCTGGGGAGCTGGAGACTAGGAAAACCCTTGCAGGAGACAGAGCAATGCTGGGTGCAGAGTTAACAAACAAGATTTGGGAGCCCTGAGGCCTTGGAATGTCTGGAGGTGCATCAGATGCGGGGCCCTGGGGGAGCCGAAGCTGAGCACAGGAATACATGATTTTTTTTTTTTTTTTGAAGGAGGGAATAAGTCCGTCTTAGTTATCACTGAAGTGTGTTCAGAGTAATACCTTGAATTATATTAATGTGCTTTCTTTTTTAATTTGTGATCGCCACCTTTTTAACCACCGTGACTGTTGCCTCTGTGAGCAGTAGCTGGAATGAAGGAGAAAAAGGAAACTGGAATGGAAGAGAGTATGCTCAGCCGCAGACGTCTACAGAAGCTCAGGACAGTAGGACTGAAAGCCAAGTTTCGACTGCAAGAGCCAGGCCCTTGACAGAGGACAGGGTTTCCCAACTTCAAATAGATTTCTTTTAAATATAAAAATCTTAGAGGACAAGCATGGAGTCTTTACTCCATACCGTAAAGTAGGGGAGGACATGACCTAAGAAGAGTTTCCTATCCCACAGGAAGGAGAACTGCCTTTCTTGGGCTGGGATGTGGGGGGCAGAGATGGGAGACATTTCCAGCTAATGAGATTATTAGATTAAGATAGTATATTTAGGATGCAGGGCGAGATTGGGGAAATTTCAGATGGACTGAGGAAGGATCCAAAAGCTTGTATTCCACTTTATGTTTAGAATTCCAGGCGCAGACTACCCTGCAGGGTGACGAGCGGCCATGTGCGGTGGCTTCAGTAGAGGAGAAATGGTGGTGTGGCATGTTCAGACGGAGGAGTCTGAGATGCCATAGATGAGGTTCTCTGGGTCTGTGTATGAATTGGGCGAGATCTAGAACTTTCTGTGTGGGTTGGGGGTGGGGAGGAGAAGTGCTAAGAGGGTTGGGGGAGAAGAAGAGGTGGTACCTGGTAGGGACGAGACCCTGCAGCTGGAGGCCAGGACAGGATCATGGTGAATGGAGCACATGGCCCAGGGATGGAGCCGGCCTCTGGATACCAGGAGGGTGACCCAAGTGCCTCCCACGCAGTCAGACTTGAAGCTGGAGGACAGAGAGTGACCCAGGAGTGTCTACTTTGCCACCATGAGGAATAGAAACAACTTCCTGACCATCCTCTGGGGGAACAAGAAGACTTTTGAGAGGACAGAACTATGAAAGACTACCTATGGATCAACTAAATTAAATCCTCAATTGCCTGAGTAATCATACAAAGGAGATCAAGTTTTTTAAGGGGAGAGAATTTACCTGGAAGCAGTAAGCTTAGTTGCTTTTGTTTGTTCATTTGTTTTGTTTTCTTCCTTCAGTGGAAATAGAGTCAGTTATGAGTCAGTTGAGTTTGAGTAGAATTTAGCATTTCAGCTATTTGAGTGACAGTGGGTACGTTCTTTTTCTAGTCATTTTTTTATTTGTATAAATTTAAGGAGTACAAGTACAATTTTGTTACATGGATATATTGTATAGTGATGAAGTTTGGGCTTTTAGTGTATCCATCACCTGAGTAATGCACATTGTACCTATTGTGGGTGCATTTTAACCCCCAAAGGGGTGTGATAGGAGGTGGATGGGAGGGGTGGCAGGTATTCAGCTTAAGGGACAGGGGTAGCATGATCAGTGGCTGCTGTTTTACTTCTAAAAACCTTCCCTTTGTTGGTCTCTAATATACAAAGAATGCCTACAAATCAACAACAAAAAATATGAACAGTCTAATTTTTAAAATGGGGAAAAGAGTTCAAAGGACATCTCGCAAAGAAGATACATGAATGGTCAATAAGCACACGAAAAGATGTTCAGCATCAGTAGCCATCGGGGAAATGCAAATTAAAACTATGATGAGATACCATTTCACGTCCACCAGAAGGGCCAAAATAAAATACAGTGAGTGTTGGCAAGATGTGGAGCAACTGGAACTCAGCCATTGTGGGTGGAGAACTGTTTAGCAGCTTCTTGTCATAGTAAACACACATCTACCCTATGACTTAGCAGGTCCATTCTCATGGAATGAAAACAAATGTCTACACAGAGACTGTTACATGGGTATATTGCGTAGTGATAAAGTTTGAGCTGAATAATGCACATTGTACCTAAAATGCACATTGCATTTTAACCCCCAAAGAGTTGACCTCACAAGAGTCAAACACTGGAAACAACCCAAATGCTTATCAGCAGAGCAGATAAACAAAACGCAGTCAGTCCATTTAATGAACTATTACTCAGCCATGCAAAGAGCCACCTACCATTATCCCCACAACATGGATGAATCTCAAAAAAACACTGTGCTGAGTGGAAGAAGCCAGACACAAAACAGCATATACTGTATGATTCTATTTATATGAATTCCTAGAACAATCAAAATTGATCTATGCCGACACAAGTCAAAAGGTAGTCAGGGGCATGAGGGAAACTTCTAGGGTGATGAATATGCTCTCAATCTTGGTTTTGGTGGTTGTTATGTAAGCATATACAATTGTCAAACCTCCTCAAACTGAACACTGAAGAGCTGTGCATTTTATTGTATGTAACTTATACCTTAATTTTAAAAAATATTAAAAACACCCTCTTCCCAGAGTTTTGGTTCACGTTCTTACAGCAGATGAGGCTGGCAACCAGAATTTACACAGAGCCCCAGAAGGCTTTGCATCTGTAGGGGTACACCCTGCCTTTGTCCTTTGTCCCTTGAACTGTTCCAAGTGTGTACACACTCTCTTACACACACACCACACATTTGGGGAATGTGACCCCCCCACACACACACGCACTCCTCCGTCCCCAGAGGTGACACCCCGCCTGTGCGCCCCTCTCACACGGATCCTTCAGGGGCGCCCCACCCTCCTGCTGTGTCCCTCCACCCGCCCTGCCCACACCCTCATCCTCCCCGCCCCCGTGGTCTCTAACTGCACTAGAGTCATCTCCGGTTCTAAACCTCAGCACACTCTAAATCATAGTTTGTGTGTGTTTTTTTTCCAGCGAAATACGGATGCTTTTGAAACCACTTTCCCCTCTAAAGGTCTCCTCCTTCCTCGTTAACTCCAGGCTCAGCCATTTCATAAATAATGCAACTCCCTCCTCTCTCGTCTCAATTACAAATGTGGACTCTCTGTTTCGAAGGATCAGACCAGCCTTCTCTGAGTTGCTCCCTTGTTTCTCAAATCTGGCCGGCAGCCACCCCTGGGATGAAGGGGTCGCCTTGACCCTCTCGGAGGCGGCTATGTCTTGGGGCTCAGTCACTTTGTTAAAAGTGTGTTCATTCCCCTGTCCTTGCTTTTGGCAAAAGCAGCTCTCTCTCTCCCTCCAGCCTGTGGGCTGTGTGGGCGGTCACTTTGTGTACGTGGTTCCCAGAGGAGCAGCCCTGTCCACAGGATCTATGTGCACACCACGTCACCAGCCCCAAGGGACATAAGCATCCACCATCGGTATCCAATTCTCCATGGTCCTGAGTGCCCGCCTACCTTATTACAGGAATTCTGCGGCTCACACTCTCCAAATATTTACCAACCTAACACCAGCCAGGCCGGAGGGCTGTTCCCCAGCCGGCAAAGCTGCAAATACATAAGCCAGGCCCTGCCCCCACTCTCTAGTGTCTGTCCCCAGCCCCCAGCTGGTGGCCTCAGTGAGGTCAGACACGTCCCACCCTTCTTGTAGATGCTCCTCTAGGCCCTGCTTGGGAGGCAAATAGCATCCTTGGTCCATCTACTGAGCACTGTTCCCAGGCTCTGCTCCGCTCTGCTATGCTTGTGCAGGGGGCCGTTCTGGAGTCCAGCCCACGTCTTTGGAATTCACCCCAAGGTTCCCAGGTCCTCAGTGAGGGACTGTCCCCCCTGAGCTGGTCCCATCGGCCGATGGCCTCAGTCAGGCCCCAGTCCTGGGAAGAAGCTGGCCTGAGGGAGGCCGGTGGGTGAAGCCCCCACCACTGAGGTCAGATGCAGGCTGCTGCCTGGTGCATGGGCTCCCAAGAAAAGAGCCCTGGGAGGGGAGGCCCTTTCAGAGCCCAGCTCACAGTGCTCCTGGTGCAGGGGACAGCAGTCATGAGGCCAGAGGGCCTGGGTCTGTGAGGGAGTGAGGCCAACGGGAGCTCTGAGGGACTAGTGTGGCAGTTTCTCCGTGGAAGACAGGCGCTCCTGGGGAGGGGGTGGGGGCACCTTCCCACTGGAGGTTGTGGGCCACCTGTGGGCCAGGGAGCTGGCCTTGCTGTCTCCCCAGGTCCAGCCGTGAGCCCAGGTAGCCATAATTGCTCAGGGAAAACTAATAATCTGACATAGCAAATGTGTCATTAAAATCCACCCTGCTTTCTGATGCTTTCCATAGTTGAGTTTTAAAAAAAAGAATACATTTCCCTGTTGTTCTCTTGCACCGAGGGTGCAGGCGGGGGGATGGTGGGCCTGCCTCATGCTCTCTGAAATGTGGAGCCCGCAGCTTCAGCCACAGGCCCCCCGAGGGCATGTGACAAGTGACATTAGGGGCATAAAGGCCCGTGGTGGTCACAGCTATGGTCCAGCACAGGTGGTCAGCTGTGTCTGGAAGCGATGCTGTGGCGGGACATTCCCGGGCTCATGGCCTCCCAGCCCAGCCCGCCCGCCCTTTCTGTTCTGTTGCCTGCGCCCCCCAGCTTTGTCTCTGGGCTCAAAGCTTGTGTCCTCCCTTCTAAATATCACTTGGAATATGGCTTGGCCTGGCCTCAGGACTACCCCCACTAAGGTTCCCCTGGCAGGCCTGACCTTTCCAGCCCGCCTTGGCCTGCCCTCCCTCCCTGCCCTGGAGGATCTGGTGTGGGAGGAGAGTCCTGCAGTGAAGCCAAAGGTAGGAGGGGACCAGGTGGAGTGATGGGAGGTGGCTGGGGAAGTAGGTGGGATTACAGAGAGGGGTCCAGGGCTCATGCCAAGGACTTTTCTTAAATATTGTGAAGAGTTGCCCAAGATTGTTGACTGGGGACTGGGTCTGATCTGACTTTTCGCAAGCTCCCCTGAGGCCATGGCCGTGGGGCGTCAGGACTGAAAACTCAGGACCTATTTTCCCAGTAGTGGGCTGCCTCCCAGCTCCCTTCCTGCCCCAGCTGAAGGCTGACAGTCACCGCAGCCCCTGCTGAGCCCTGAGGGCTCCTCGAGGCTCCCTTCTTTTTCCCTTCCAGGTTTCTTGTCCTCTTCTGCTGTCTTCCATGTCTGTCCTGCTGCACACCTCACCCCTGCATCGTCTCTCTCCAAAACCCCCAGACTCACCACAGTGGGACCATCCTCCTGGCTTCCCAGTTCCTGTCTCTCCGTCCTTTTGCTTGCCCCCTCCTGGGGACTCTCTCTGTCCCTTGTCCCCTGGGATCTCTTTTGTTTGTTTGTCGGTTTTTTGAGATAAGAGTCTCGCTCTGTTGCCCGGGCTAGAGTGCCGTGGCATCAGCCTAGCTCACAGCAACCTCGAACTCCTGGGCTCAAGTGATCCTCCTGCCTCAGCCTCCCAAGTAGCTGGGACTACAGGTGTGCACCACCACACCTGGCTAATTTTTCTATTTTTAGTAGAGATGGGATCTTGCTCTTGCTCAAGCTGGTCTTGAACTGAGCTCAAGTGATCCTCCCACCTTGCCCTCCCAGAATCCTAGGATTACAGGTGTGAGCCACTGCAGCCAGCACACTGGGATCTCTTTTGATTGGCTAGTTGGGAAGCGGAAACTGGATACCCACAATTCAACCCCTTCTTTGCCTCTCTGGGGGAGGCTGCCTGTGGAAAGCACGTTGTCTCGATTGCCCCTCCCCGACCCCATGGGCTGCCTTTGTCAGAGGGGCCCAGCCCATATCCTAAGCTTGCCAATGCTGGAGTTGAGTTCAGCGCCAGTCTAAAATTTAGTGCTAGTCTTATGAAGGCCATGGCCTTTGTAAGATAAATAGATAAATGCGTTGTCTTCCAACCTTGCCTTGTGTTAGGGACTGAATGTTTATGTCTCCCCAAAATCTATATGTTGAAATCCTAACGCCCAACGTGATGGTATTAGGAGGTGGGGACTTTGGGAAGTCGTTAGGTCATGAGGGTGGGGCTCTCATGAATGGGATTAGTGCTCTTATAAGGAGACCTCTCTTGCCCTCTTTCTGTCACGTGAGGACACCAAGAAAAGATGGCAGTCCACAATGTGGAAGGGCGCCCTCACCAGAACCCAGCCATGCTGATGCCTTGATCTTAGGTTTCCAGCCTCCAGCACTATGAGAAATACGATTTTGTGGTTTATAAGATACCCAGTCTGTGGTACTTTGTTATAGCAGCCCAAACTAAGACATCTCGTCAGCAATACAGGGTGATATTTGGGGTTGTACCTCTTACTACTTAGTCCTCACTTGCTTCAGAACTTGGGTACTATTTGTTGAACCCTCTCAAAGATGCCACTTACTTACTTGCTGTCTCCTTTGTTACCTTGTTGTGCTATAGGTGTTTGCACCTGTTGTTTTGAAATGACAAGAGAAGGACGTTCCCTTCCAAGAAGGAGCAGAAGACAGCACCATGCGATGCTGCTGCTGCCACAAATAGAGAAAAATATTACATTAGGAAAATAGTAGTTATGATGACCTTAGAGAGCTATGGATGCAATGAAGACGAGATAAAATATGAGAGATGGAAGACCCCTTCCCAGGGCTGAGGGGAGAGAAAACTGCTAGGCTTTCACTAAAACATCTGAAAGAACTCACCTGAGGAACAGGAAAAGTAAACCAGGAATGAGTCTAACTAACTAACTATCTAAACCTGCAGCCCAGCCCCCAGCCTAGCTCTTCACTCTCCCACCAACTGGGCAGAGGACAGGGTGGACTTTCTTTTATATCCTCCAGAGTTCTTTTATACGCACTGTCCAGCATATGTTAAAAATTTTAGAGACACATGAAGAGGCAGAAAAATGTGACCAAAAATTTAAAAAAAAGAAAAATTGCAGAAGTGGTCAAGGACTTTTGAGTTAGTAGTTAAGGACTTTAACTATGAAAAATATGTTAAATAAAATAGAGAAAAAGACCAAAATGGATAAAGAGAGAATTTAACAGAAAATTAGAATCTACAGAGTAATTAAATGGACATTCTAGAATTGAAAATTGATTCTGAAATCAAGAATTCTCAGATGGATTTAACAACAGCTGGACATAGCAAAAGGATGAGTGATGCAAAAGCCAATGGGAAATTTTCAAAGTGAAATAAAGAAAGAAGAGAATGGAAAGAACAAAACAGAGTATGAAAGACGCATGGGGAGCCGTCAGATGTCTAACATAATTGGGGGCTCAGAGGAGAGCAGAGAGAATGGGGCAGAAGCAATATTTGAGGATATAGTGGCTGAGAATTTTTCAAAACCAATAAAAAAAACATCAATCCACTCATTTTAAAAAACTCAGCAAACCCCAAGCAGGATAAATACAAAGAAAACCACACTTAGACACATCATAGTCAAACTGCTGAAAACCCAAAACAAAGCTAAAGTCTTAAAACCATGTGTTAGATAAAGGCACATTCCCTGCAAAAGAGCATAAGTGTAGGACTGACTTTTCAATAGAAACTGTACGTTGTGGGCAGAATAATGGTGCTCAAAGATGTCCAGGCCCTAATCCCTGGAACCAGTGAGTATGTTACCCTACATGGCGAAAGAGACATTGCACATACGACGATGAATCTTTAGATAGGAAGGGTATCCTGGGCTATCCAGGGGGCTCAATGTGATCACAAGGGGCCTTACAAGAGGGACAGGAGAGGCAGAGGCAGAGAAGGAGATGCGAGGGTGGAGGCAGGTTGGAGGGATGCAGTGGCTGGGGAGGGGCCATGTGCCAGACAAGGAGGGCAGCCTCTAGAAGCTGGAAAGGCAGGGAAACAGATTCTTCCTAGGACCCCCAGAAGGAGCACAGCCCTGTTAACACCTTGATTCCAGTCTCGGGTAAGATAATAAATTTGTGTTAAGTCACTGAGTTTGTGGTCATTTGTTACGGCAGCAGAAGGAAGCTGATACACTACAGAAGTCAGCACACTATGGAATGGCATCTCTCCGAGTTGCTATAAATACATAAATGAATAGATTAGCTGTCACTTTGGTCACCAGACGCCTTGCCTCTCTCTGCATTCTTAAAGTTCCGGGATCCCATCAGCTAATCACAATGAGACCCTTGGATGCAAACTTTGAGACCTCAACCATCCTTAGAGACAGATGAAACTCAAAGTTCTTGACAAACCGTAGTGCTTCTAATGTATGACTATTGACAACAGGAAGATAACTAATTATAACTCAACTCTAACTAACAAATATACTATTACTATTATAGAACTATAAATTATAACTAAATTCACTTAAAACTAATCAATGAGTTTTTCCTTTTTCACACTTCGTTATCAATGATCTCCTCCTGGTTTAGCTGGGAGAGGATTAAGGTTATTATAGTTGAGTTAAAAAGAGAAAGCAATACTCACCTGGCAGGGGAGAAAGCAGGACCACAAAGGTATTACAGTTTTCCCAGGGCCAGCTCACCCACTGCCCTCCAGACGTGCTCACCCTTGTAATTTCCCCAAATGTGGGAAACTCCGCTCTATAATTGGTGGTAGTGGGGTGTGTTGGTGCTTTCCCCTGATAAAAATAAATAAATAAAAAATTTTTAAAAAGACAAAGCAGCAGTGCTCATTTCCTGACATCCAGGATAAGCTCCTAAAACTCATTTCAGAAAGAAGACCGAGTCTTTGAATTGTAAGAGCCACAAAAGTCGTCTTCATTCCAAAAGCATTCCTTTACATGTCAGGAAGCAAAGCCAGAAAGACAGAACATGGAGTTTTGTTTTATTACGATAAAATACACATAACATAAAATTTACCATTTTAGCTATTTTTAAGTGTACAGTTCAGTGGCATTAAGTCCATTCACGTTGTTGCAACCATCAGTTCTCCAGAACCAAAAAGTTCTCCAGAACGTTTTCATCTTCCCAAAACTGAAACTCTGTGCCCATTAAACACTGATGCCCATTCCCCTCCCCCAGCCCCTGGCAGCCACCGTTCTGCTTTCTGTCCCTGTGACTTGGACTACTCCAGGCTCCTCCAGAGCGGAGAGTTTTGCCTCCCAGCTGTAGAATGGGAAGGGAGCCGTCTATAACATGTGGGCAACTTCCTGCCACACAGGAATGCAACATATCCCATTTTCTCAGGCTGAAGGAAGAGTGTAGAGAGAGAGAGTAAAAGAATTGAGGCTTGAGTGTGTGGCCTCTTGTTCCCGTGTCACTGGAGGTAGGAAGGAAAGGGAGGGACGCCAGCAAGTCAGGGCACCCAGAACGGAGGGGGCTTGCCTTGCATCCTGACAGCCAGGGGGCCCAGCCCCTCACCGAGATTGTATGCGGACGGCCCCGAGCTCCCAAATGTCACCTGGAAAGACTGAGCATTTATCCAGAGTTCAACTGGAATGGGGCACACTGCAAACTCAGTGTGACTACGTTCTCTGGAATGGATGAGGTTAATCTCTTTCCACTATTGAGTAGAAACAAGACTCTTCAACAAATTGAGTTCAATTGGAGAAAATAAGGAAAGTTAAATTTCCTTGCATCTGTGTCTTAACTGTAAATTTTATACCCGCTACAAATACCCTGGCCCAAGAGATTCCTTCCTGTCCCCTGCGGGGTTCAAGCCTAGCGTCCCTTGGCTCCCCCAGCTGTTTGGCTCTGAGCTGGGTGGGGCCCACACGCAGGAGCAGCAGCTCTATGTTGAAAGCTGTTTCGGATTTCTCCCCTGGGCAGGGTGCCACACGCACATGTTGCAGTCCCTGCCGGCAGCCATGCCCAGCGCCCTGGCAAGCCACCCGCCTCCCAGACTGCTCAGGCCACTTGCAAACGCCCGCTCCCTCTCTCACCCTCTCCCTTTTCCTCCTACCACCCCACCTCTCTCTCCTGCTCCAGGAAAAATATTTGGACGTTGCACGTCCGTCCTGTCACGAAACACACACACAGGACGGAGGACGAAGGCGGGTCCATAGGAGCCCAGGAGACCTCAGAGCAGTTCATTTGCACAGCCAGCCATGGGGACGTGGTCTGCGTGTCTGCTGCCACGCTGGGGAAACTGGCCCATGGAGGGCAGCCCAAGGGGCTGGCTGGGTGGTGCCAAGGATTTCCTCATCTCTCTCCCCTCCCCTCCATCCCTCGGTGGCCCTGTGGAAGTTGTAGGCTCCCATGGTTCCAGCTGGAGCGGTGCAGAAAGCAAAGTAGCACAGTTCAACAGTTAGAAATCGTCAGAAATGAATTCCACTCTTCACTCACATTTCCCCCAAAGATCTTAGACGTGGTACCCCTCAGGATCTCTGCGACACTTCTCTTCACAACCTCCTTCCCATCCCTCCCGCCTTGAAATGTGGAGGGCAAAATGGTGCCTCTCTTTCTCCCAGTCCTTCCTTCAGGGAGTCCTGTCTGCGCCCTCCGCCCCCTCTGCCCCTCTCTCCTCCTTCTTTTTTTCTTAGAGCCAGGGTCTGACTCTGTCACCCAGGCTAGAGGACAGTGGTGTGATCATAGATAGCTCGCTGCAGCCTTGAACTCCTGGCCCCAAGCGATCCTCCTGCCTTGGCCTCCCAGAGTGCTGGAATTACAGGCATGAGCCACCGCACTCAGCCTCTCTCCACCTTTCATCTTCTGTGTTGACTTTACTGCTTCCTCTTATCTCTTGGGTCCCAGCCTTCCCCATCCATTTTGCTCGGAAGTGGCTTCATAGCCTACGGAACATGCTCCAAGGTTCTTGGGGCACTGGTGTATCTAAATCCACATTCTCTCCCTGGCAAAACTCACAAAGTAGAGGCTGGCCCAGCTGGAGGGATGAGAGGCTGAACAGGTATCCAGAGAACCCAGTTAGCTGAATTTTGACAACTGGTGGCCTTTTTTTGTATAAAGGAGAGAGGAGACAATGTATGCAGTTTTAATTCAGGCTGGGCTCAGTCTCCCTGGGTGGGGAGATTTGCTCCTTTTCCCAAAACACCCCTTTCTTTCCATGACCCTTAGGCGCATTCGGGCTGCCTGTTCAACACGTCACCACACTGCCCAGGCCCCCACCACTGCCCAGGCCCCCAGCCCAGGAATGCATGTCCCCACCAACAACCTCAGCTGTGCCTCAGGAACAACTCCACCACTCTGTGTCCCCAAGAATGCTCTTCCCGGGGAGCTGCAGCAGCACCTAGAGGCAGTGGATATTCCCAGGATGAGGGGTGGTCAGATGGAAGGGTCTTTCAGTGAAGGTCAGAAGACTCATTGGCCTTTGTGACTCAGAAGTTGAGAAGAAGCTGCCAAGTGAGCTGAAGAGGGAGAAGGTGTGGATGACATTTGCCTCTTGGGCTTCCCCAAGAGAAGTCCCCATAAGAGAAGTCCATACCAACCACTAACTGGAAATGGAGCTCCCAGTGCACCATGGCTTCTGTAAAGCCATCCAGGGTCAACCCTTGAGTTATCTCAGATGTGTGACCCAGATGTGTGACACTTAGGACATTTATAACAGATTATGATCTGTGGGTGGCCTCACCAACAGATTGATTTTTTTTCTTCATTGCATCCATATTTGCTTAGAGTTACTTTTGCCTAGTTTAGCACTTAATCTGCTCTTTTATTTTTCTTCTTTGCGAAATCGGCTTTCGCAGCCAAATGGTGAGGCGCCTGAGAGCACATCCTATTCCTCTTATTGGATTCGCCCATTTGACTAATCATTTGGGCACTGGCTGTGAGCCAGACACCGTCCTAGAACCCAAGGATATGGCACTGAGCAGTATAGAGTTTCTCCTCTCTGGGAGCTCACCTTTCTCTTTTTTGGAATTATAATATATAGCAGTGGATGCCCATAAACATTCTGGTCTTGGGGATTCTCAAGGTTTCTTGGGGCACAGTGACAGGCTTGGAGCGTGCCCCAGCCTGCACCGGCTCCCTGCACTTGGCTTTGGTTTCTCCTTGTGGAGGCTTCTTTCTCTAGCTGTGTTGACACATGTCCTGGAAAAAGACCACCCTCCCCAGGCTTAGGCATGGACATTTGATCCTGGGAAAGGCACTTGAACTTCCTAAGCCCCTTCCCTCCCTGTAAAAAACAGGTGATTTCCACATGACAGGGCTGTTGTGAGCTGTAAGTGGGGTAAAGCACATGGCACGATGCAAATGTCCCTTGTGATTGTAGCACAAGCATATTCAGAGATAAATATTCAGGATCTTCCTTCCACCACTCCCATCATGTTCTTATTATCCTGATTCTTCCAGAGGTCTCCTTTCCCTGGGAAAGAGAAGATGCAGCAGAATACAAACACCAAGGAATCCAACCAACTCTTGACTTTGGAGTTTCAAAATTGACTTTTAAAATGTATAGAAGTAAAAATAATCATGTGAATCAAGACTTTGTGCTACACAAGAGGGAAGCTTTTAGGAAGAGAAATGGTTTACTGAGTTTCAAAGAGAAACTAAAAAACTCCAAAGAAATTGGAATGCTAAGTTTATTTCCAAACAGGAGAAGGGGACAGGAGAAGAGGCCAAATGAGCCACGTGCCGTGCAGACCAGATCCAGGTTGCCAAGGCCGAGGGAGAAGGGGCGAGAAGGGAGGGGAAGATAAAGAAACCCCTAGATGAGTTTGCGGAAATCTCAGGGTAGGGAAACCTTGCAGCGGCCTCCTGATAAAAGAGTAGTTGAGAAGAGACGGGCGTGGGGACAGCAGAGTGAAAGCCTGGGTTGGGTCTCCTGGAGTCTTCCAGGCAGTGGGAGAGCAGACCTCTTATGCTCCTGAGATGGATATGGTAGCAAGCAGAGAATGGGAGCTAGTGGCCCACGCAGGTGGCTAGTTCTCAAGTGACAAGAAGACATGGTCATCTATGGCAGAGTGGGCTGGACAAGCCAGGGCCCAGATGGAGCTCTGTTCAGTCACTGGCATGAGGAAGTGCTGGTTGTGTCAACAGATACCAGTGGAACTCAATGCTGATGGTCAATGCTGAATGTTGTGCATCTCAGTAGGGGCCAGCGCAGGTTGACTCTTGTTACAGTCAGGGTAGGATAGGCTCTGCTGCAGTAACAAACATACTCTAAAACTTAGTAGCTTGATGCATGAAAACGTGTTTCTTTTTCACTGTGGTCTAATCCACTGCGTGTCTGGAGGGTCCCATCTAAGCAATGACTCAGGGGTCCAGTTTGCTGCATTTTAGTTTTGACCTCTAGGGTGGCCTCAGCAGAAAAAGAGAGGTCTGGAAGGTCACACATGGGGCTTCCCACTGCCTTCGCAAGAAAATGATATACATTATTTCTGCCTACAGTCCCTTGGCCGGAACTAATCCCATGACCCCAACCTAACTGCAAAAGAGGCTGGGAAATGCAGTCTTCCCTGTGCCCACGAGGAGGGAAATGGAACAGGATGGGACTGAGGAAAACCCAGTATTGTCTCTCTACCACCATCGTGTACCAGGCGTGTCTTGGACACAATGATCTGTAAATTCCCCATGGAACTGAGATGTCATTTCAGGGAGAAAACCCTAAATTTCAACAAGCTTTAACATAAATTGAGAAATCAATGCATTCAATTGATTTTTCATGACAATGACTAGGTTACATTTTTTTCGTCATCAGGGAGAAATGGGGACTAAAGAGAGGATATAGTTTCAGATAGAAAAGCACATGAAGTTGAATCTTTGCACACGTGAGAACATGGGCTATGGCATTTGTGCCTGCTACATTGTTATGGGTTATATATTGTTACAGCTGGAAAAAAATCTTACAGGTTGGTGGGATAGCATAGAGGTTCAGTGCATTGGCTCATGGGTTCAAAGATGAGTTCTGCCAGCCCTCGTTAGCTGGTGTGCAGGCTAAATGGGCTCAAACGTGGAAATGCTCACCTCTGTGCGGGACGCATCATGCACCGCAGTAAATATTACCGGTTATAGACATCCACAGCTCAAATTAAGACCCATGTGGTGCCTTTACTTTATCCCAGCCCCCAGAGGCTCTTGTTATGATGTTTCCATTGCTAGGATTAATGATAACAAGAAGAGGAAGAACATGAAGAACAAGGAGAGGCACTATTATTAACCGATCTCTTGCAATGCACCAGGCACTGAACATCATTTACCTCATTCAATACTTAAAACAGCCCTGTGAATTGAGTATCATTGTCACCATTTCATACATGAGGCAGTCAAGGACTGCAGAGGTTAAGTAACTTGCACAAGGTCATTGGGGAAGTTTTAAAACATATTCACATTGAGATCCAGCACTGGTCCTGCCATCCACTGACCGTCAGACCCTGGGCAAGTTACCTGACCACTCTAGCATTGCTTTCTCTGCCTGCCAAAGGGGAATAAAAATTAGTTCCTATCTTAAAAAAAAAGAAAATCCACAAATTCTTTGACCTTCCTCCAACCAAGAGGTGGGATCTCTGCCCCTTCTCTTTGACCTTAGTGATTGGCTTGTAACCAAAATAGAATGAAGCTCAACTTTTAAGGCTACTCAGAAAAGGCCATGTGGTTTCTTCCTGGCTCTCTTGGGACACTTGCCTTTGGAGCCCTGAGTGACAGATATGAGTTGAATTGTGCCAACCCCCCAAATTTATCTGTTGGAGTGCTTACCCTCAGTATCTCGGAATGTGACATTTGGACATAGCATCTTTATAGAGGTAAAGAAGTTAAAAGGAAGTCGTTAGAGTGGGCCCTAATCCAATATGACTGGTGTCCTTATTAAAGGGGGAAATTTGGACACAGAGAGACGCAGAGAGAGAAGACAATGTGAGACTCAGGGAGAAGACAGCCATCTACAAGCCAAGAAGAGAGGCCTGGAAGGGGCCTTCTCCCACATCCTTCAGGAGAAAGCAACCCTGCAGACACCTTGATCTTGGCTCTCTAGCCTCTAGAACTATGAGAAAGTAAATTTCTGTTGCTCTAAGCCACTCATTTTGCCGCGCTTTGTTATGGCAGCCCTAGAAAACGAATACAATTGTTACGTAAGAACTGACTACCCTGAGGCCGCCATTCTGTGAGGAAACCCAGGCCACATGGGGAGGCCACAGTATGTGTTCTGGTGACGGCTCCAGCTGAGGTCCCAGCGGACAGCGAGCATCAACCACCAGACACATGAGCAAAGATGTCTCCAGAGGGTTTCAGCCCCCAGCAGTCGAGTCACACTCCCCACTCCCATCTTCAGTGTTCCCAGACGAGGCCCCAGACCCCATGAAGCAAGCAGATCCTGCTGTTCCTCGTCTGAATTCCTGAGCGACGGAATCTGTGAGCATAATAAATAGTGTCTTACGCCACCACGTTTTGGGACTTCATGCAGCAACGGTAACAGGAGCAGCCTCACAGCTAGCGACGACCAGAGCCAGGTTCTGAGCCAGGGCTCTGAGACTCTACTCTCTCCTGCAAGCTCAGCACCCTGGTTGCCTCAGAGGGTGCCGGGGAGGAAGGTCTTTGCTGAGTCTTGTCTCCAAACAAGCAGGGCTGGCCCACGTGGGCTAGACTCTGTCTAACCCGTGAGGACTGCCTGGTGTCCAAGAAGCCTGCTCCCAGCAGCCTTCTCCAAGCTTGCAGAGCCAGCTGGGCTCCCACAGGCAGCCATCAAGTCTGAGCACTTGTTGAGGGCCAGGAACTGCAGGTATTACTTGCGCCTGTTCCCATGATCATTTTGCTAATGGGTCTGTGTAACACTAGAACTGCCGAGAGGCAGAATATAAGCTGGTTGTCTGACCGCCTGGTTTAAATTCTGGCCATGCAGCTCCCCAGCTGTGCGGCCCTGGGAAGTTATATAACCTCCCTGAGACTGTTTCTTTGTCTGCAAAATGGGAAAATAATAGCATTCGCCTTGTAGGGGTTCTAGCTGGGGCGTGGTCAGGGCGTGTGCATGTGAAGCGTGGAGCAGGGGCCCTCCTAGCACACAGCCAGTCTACGGCACATGTCAGCTCCTGTCGCGGGTCGTCACCATCAACCACTTACTGGTAGGGATTTGTTTGTTCTCTCCGCTGCAGACTATTTTAGTGCCTGGAAGCTTCCTTGCAAAGGGGAGAAGCAGCTTAAAATAAAACCCAAATGTTGAGCTCTTTCAAAAGTTAATTTAAAGAAAAATAAAGATGCCAGACAAATCTAAGGTAGCATTGTTATTACTGGTTTTATTTTTCCAAACAGCCTTGAAAAACTCCCAGCTCTGAAGCTCCAAAGGGTAGCAATTAGGCCTCCAGTGAAAGTCTTCGAAGAGCAAAGCCTTGCCAAGGGACTCAGGGCTTCACTTCCTTCCCCATTTTGTGGTCACCATGTCTGCCTGTGTCCCCCACCAGGACCCAGACAGGAGTGGGGGAGGGCCGTGCAGTCTCCTGGCTGCTGCAGGAAATGTCGCCTGCTGTCCTGATGACTCCCAGAAAGAGAAAGCGGCGGGTGACTCAGAGTGAACCATCTCCTCCCCCAACCCATGCTCACACCCTGCACGCTGCACCCTGACAAGCCCCCTCTTCTGAGTACAAGACTAAATCAGGGCTCAGGGCCCTGGGATGCTCACGGGCCCCCTTTCCAGGCGTGGCTACAAGGTCTGACTGCAGGGTGCCTTTATAGATCCGAGCTAATTCCCTCCTAAGCAGCAGCCTGCACCATGGGAGCACTTTGTCAGAAATGATCTCTGGGCTTGCTGCTGGCAGGCTGTGTGCTGGCTTGTAAGTCTCCATCCTGCTCCACGCGGGGCAAGGCTTGTCCAAATATTTAGCTTGATCCTGCTTTCTGATTCATCATGTGCAAGAACCTCTGTAATTTCATCTACTGCGTGACTCAGACAAGAGCTAAGCACAAGTGCGGTGCACCGGAGGCCCGGAGCCTGCACAGAGGCCAGGCTTGCAGCCAGTGCCCGCTGGTCCCGGGGCCGGCCTCCTGCGCTTCGGGGCAGATGCGGGCACTCTCCAGACTGGCCAGCCTGAGATTAAATCTCTTTTGTCTGAGATGATTAATGGAGCCTCAAACACGCCTCAGCACAGGGTGTGAGGTACACTTTGTACCTTTTCCAAGTTTTTTTTTTTTTTTTAATGCTAAATCCATTTGCATCTCATAAATTATATTGGCTCCAAAATGAAGTGTTCCTGACAGCAGCAGGCAGGGTGTGGGTTCCATTAAAGCGTTTCTCCCTGCCATCCCCTCTTTTACTCTGAGACCCTAGGAGATACCCTGCTGATCTTCTGAAGGAGGAGGGGAGGCAGTGAGTGACCTAGATTTCATATCAGAAAGACAGGTAGAGCTGGCTCGCCTGTCTTCAAAAGGCGGCCCATGCACAGGGTTCTAGAGTGTCAGAAGGGGCTAGCAGGAGGATGTCCCTTGTACTCCTGCCCAGATGCTCCTGCTTATGGGTAACATGGTCATTTTCACCTTTGGCAGGATTGTTCTGCTTAAGAAAAGCTACAAGTTGCGCTGGTGGGGCCCCTGACCACCCCTGGTCCCCCAAGTGATACTCCCCAGGAGTGGGGGGAGGGGAGTAGAGGGTGATTGACAGCACAGGTGAGGCATTCCTTGTGGAAGTGTGTGGGGCAAGGGAAGGGGACCTCTGAACAGAGGGTGGCGAGTGGGAATGGCAGTTCAGATACCAGGGTCCCCAGGAGTCAGAGGCAATGGGTCTGAACCTTCCTTCCACCACTTTCCAGCTCTGTGGCTTTGGACAAGTTTCTTGCCCCCTCTGAGCCTCTGTTGCTTCATCCATTCATTTGTTCAATGCCCGTTTTCTGAGCACTCCCTCTGAATTAGGGCTAGATCTCCCCCTGTGGCTCTCAGGTTCCAAAGGCTACACAATCAACAGAACCACGTGCATCTTTAGCGTGTCAGGTGGTGGAAAATGCTTTCAGAAGACAGAGTGTGGTGCAGGCCAGAGAGCCAAGGGCCACCAGAGAGGCAGGCCAGGGCTGGGCAGATCGGGGATGCAGCCCAGGACACTGAACTGGTGCAGCCAGAGAGGCGGGAGGGGCCGGAGAGGGTGACAATGTAGGGGTAGAATGCAGGGATGCAATGCAACACACAGTGGGAGATCAGGAAACGTCGCTGCTGCTGTTACTGTCTGATGGGGATATGGCCATATGCTTGGGGGAGGATGCCGAAGACAAGGACAAAGCTGGAGGAAGATGGCTTGAAAGCCAGGGTAAACGACACAGCCTCACAGGTGCCGTCATTTTCTACCACTCCAGGTGCCCTCGGTTTCTGGTTCTCAAAGGCACAGGCAGGCTTTACTTCCCACCAAGCCCAAAAGGTCAGTGGCTGGGGTTTCACAGTGGCATTCCAGGCCTGGGGCCCCCACACTCTGCCTGCGGTCAGGCCTCCAAGTTCCTGTCCAGGAGCAGCTGCTGGGGCTCTGGCCTGTCCCAGAGGGACCCGGCTGCTGCCAGGCTGGGGTGTGTTGGGTGGGGAGGAGGGAGACGGGCCCCACCAGGGGCAGCTGTCCTTGCCCTAAGGACCTGAGCCACGCTCGGGCCAGGAGCCATGGTCAGGGGCACTCCAGGCTCTTCAGGGAGATCGTGCAGAGGGTATGATGTGTATAGACGTATATTAATATATACGTAAATGTATGTGTACACATCATCTGCACATAGACTTGATTTCTTTTCTTGATATATTTTAAATTTATTTTATTTAATTTCTGGATCCTAGGCAGGGGCTATTGTTTATCCCCTTTTTATAAGTAAGGAAAAACAAGACTCAGATAGGTCCCGAGAAACCAAGCCAAGAAGCAGACAGCAGAACAAAGTTCAAACCACATGTTCTGCACCTTCAGGCATCGGCCATGGAGCAAGGGGACACAGCCGTGGGACTGTTCGAGCCCCTCTGCTCATTGCAGATTTCAGTATGCTCCATGAGTAAAAACAAAAGGAAGTTTTTGTGTCTCCTATTTTTAAGGTTCAAAGAGAGTCACTAGAAGGGGATGAAGCTTAAACAAGGCCTGCTCTGGCCTTTCTCCCACATGGGCGATGCCAGCGCAGAGGCCCCGTCTACTGTCTACCCCACCATCTACCGGTTGGCCCTGGGCTCCCCGAGAACCACACTCAGCGCTTTTCACCCCCTTCCCTTCCGCTTTCACTTCCAGATGCTATTTGGGGCTATGTCTGCCTCCTTCTGGGGCACAGTGTGTCTTGCTTATCTGGGGGTCCCCTGGTGCCAGGCACAGTGGCCTGTGACAGGGGCTCACTCTGCTTTTTCACCTTTGTATCCACAGGGACATGAGAACACTCCACAAGCTTGGGCCAGGGCACAGCTTGGACAATCTGTCACTAGTGTGCAGACTCAGCTGAGAAATGCAATCCTACCCAGGCTTTCGGCGGCCATGGCCAAGAGGGTAGAGGCGGCCGTGCAGAAGGCTGTCAAGAGACAGGGCAAAAAATCACATCTCAGCCTCAGCAGCTGCGGCGGTCTAGCCTGCCAGAAAATGATTCCTCTTAGTGGAAACAGGCTCTCCGAGGTGGTCACAAAGCAGGCGCTGCCTCCCGGATGGGGCTGGAGGAGCTTTGCAGAAATAAAGGAAAGTCGCCCTTACATCTTTGGGAAGTTTAAAGACACCCAGAGAATGAAATCTTGGATTTTGCCTTCCTGAAAGGCTGAGGCTGGGCAGAATTTTCTGCCTTTGTTCCCCTCCTTGTCTTGGTTAAATGTTCCTGGCCATACTGTACCTGCGGTTTTATTGTCATCCTTTTTGGAAACAGGCAGGGTATAAATCAGTCAGTGAAATTTAAAAATGTAGCTCTTTGGTCGAGCATCTAAGTAGACAAAGAAGAAACAGGCACTTAATAAGCGCCTCTGGAGGCTTGTGATTTGCCTGGGGCTTCCAATGAAAGGCAAAGTCTTTGCTTTGAGGTTACACACACTGAACCCGGGGTGGCCCTCGGGCCTCTGGTCACAGCATGCACAATGCTGGTGCCTTGATCTGCAACCCTGGTGCACACAGCTGCCAGGGACCATCCGCCCCAGGACCACCTCTGGGACTTCTCAGAAAGAGGGAAGAACCCAGCTCCCTGCTCCTTGCTGCAGCCAGCAATGGACATACCCCCTTGATCACTCCTCTAGAAAAAGGGTGTGTGTGACTCTGAACATCCTCCCCCACACTTCTTGCCACTGTTGGCTTCCCCAGATCTTCCCTCAGTGCTGGCGGGTGGGGGGTCTGACAGCATGGGGAAGCCAGGGCCCTTGGGAGGGTCCCCCTGTGGAGCCAAGTGGAGGCTGGTTTGCCTGTCCATGCTCAGCACAGGGTACTAGAAGTGGTTGGGCCTTGGGGCTTGGAGAGTGACTACAGAAAGGAGAGATGTGTTGCTGCCATAGTGCAGGGCTTGCCAGGGCCAGTGCCAGAGTCGGTGGGTTCCTTGACTTATAGAAAAAAATCCAAGGAAGGATTGTAAAATACTGGCCAAAGGATTACACAGAAGCTTGAAATAACTGAGTCAGGTTGTGGAGGAAAATAGGTGTTATGACAAACCACCCACCTGCAATCCCTGCCCTTTATTTGGGAGGGCAGCCATGATGAAAACCTTGAAGGGAAGTCAAGGTCAACATGCCGTCCTGAGTAATTAGCCATACATAGATTAGCAGGATAACATAGAACAGTCTCGACAGAGAAATTACACCCAGAAGCTGTGTATGAGTCCTTGGTGTTGACATTGAAAGTTTCAGTTATCATAAAGAGAGTGAAGCCTGCTTAATTTTGATAAGGCTTAATTATTGTGATAAATGTCCTTGGAGTTTAACTCCTTTATTTCACCTAGTGTTACGGACTGCATGTTGTGTCTCTCTAAAATGCATAGGTTGAAACCTTAACTCCCAATGGGATAGTATTAGGAGGTGGGACCTGTGGGAGGTGATTAGGTTTAGGTGAGGTCTTGAGGGTAGAGCCCCCATGATGAGATTAGAAGAGAGACTAGAACTCCCTCTCTCTCTCTCTCATTACCACCTGAGGATACAACGAGAATGGCTGTAAACCAGGAAACTGGTCCTCATCAGATACTGGATCTGCTAGTGCCTTGATCTTGGACTTCCCAGCCTCTAGAACTGTGAGAAATAAATGTTTGTTTTTTAAGCCACCCAGTCTGCAGCATCTTGTTATAGCATCTCTAACTGACTGAGATACTGTATTAGGATTCTCCAGAGAGACAGAACCAATAGGATATACACAGATATATAAAAGGAGATTTATTATGGGAATTGGCTCACATGATTATGGAGGCCAAGAAGTTCCACAATCTGTCATCTGCAAGCTGGAGATGCCCGAAAACTGCTGGTGGAATTCAGTCTAAGTCCAAATGCCTCAGAACCAGGGAGCCAATGGTGTTAGTCCCACTCTGAGGCCAAAAGCCTGAGAACCTGGGGTGGGGGTTGGGCACTGGTGTCCAGTCATCTGGCCTTAGGGGAACAGGGTTGTGTCATATAGATACAGCTGCCAGGAGCCCTCCTCTGTAGGTAGAGGGTGGAGGGCTCAGCACTCAGAGAATAGAGTCATTGTGAACAGGGAAAATACTCCAAAAGAAGATGTGTCCTGCTCCTGAGACCAACATGGTACACAGCAAAGGAAACAATCAATGCAGGGAGAGATAACTTATGAAACGGGAGAAAATATTTCCAAACCATACATCTGATAAGGGGTTAATATCCAAAATATATGAAGAACCAAAACAACTTATGGCAAGAAAATACATAACCTGATTTAAAAATGGGCAAAGGACGTGAGCAGACATTTCTTTCAACAGATCTATGAAAAGGTGCTCAACATAAGTAATCATCAGGAAAGTGCAAATCAAAACCACAATGAGATGTCACCTCACGGCTGTTAGTATGGCTATTATCAAAAAGATGAAAGATACATATTGGCTAGGATGTGGAAAAAGGGGAACCCTTGCATGCCATCGGTAGGAACGTAAATTAGTAAGCCATTAGGGAAAACATTATGGAGGTTTCTCATAAAATTAAAAATAGAACTACCATATGATCCAGCAATTCCACTACTGGGTATATATCCAAAGGAAATGACATCAGTGTATCTAAGAGATATCTGCCCTTCCATGTTCATTGTAGACTATTCACAATAGTCAAGACATGGAACCAACCTATGTGTCCATCGGCAGATGAGTGGATAAAGAAAATGTGGCACATACACACAGTGGAATACTACTCAGCCTTTGAAAAAAGAGAAATCCTGCCATTTGTAACAACATGGATGAACCAAGAGGACATTATATTAAGTGAAATAAACCAGGCACAGGAAGACAAATATCACATGGTCTCACTTATATGTGGAATCTAAAAATGTCAAACTCATGGAAGCAAAGAGTAGGATGGCAGTTACCAGGGACCAGGGGACAGGGGGATTAGGAAGATGTTGGTCAAAGGACACAAAATCTTAGATAGGAGGAATGAGTTCAAGAGACCTATTGTCCGTTGTGGTGACTACAGTTAACAGTGCGTTGTATACTTGAAAATTCCTAAGACGGTAGATTTTAAGTGCAGTTATCACAAAAAAATGCTAAGTTCGTGAGGTAAAGCATATGTTAATTAGCTTGATTTGTTCATTCCACAATGCATACATTTATCAAAACCTCATGTAGTACACCATAAATACATACAATTTTTATTTGTCAATTCAAAAAAAAAAAAAGAATAAAAAAAAATGATGCTCCTGGAGTTTCCTGATGCCAAGACAACTTGCTGGAATCCTGGGAGTGCGGAAGCCGGCCTCGCCCACCCACCCTCTCAGGCGCTCTCCCTTTCTCTTTATTATTAATACAACCTGCCTTAGTAAAGGGCCTCGCTTCAACCTTAGCACTGATCGTACAGCGCAAAGCTTGGTCCTCCCAGACGTGCTTTCAACATCCGGGTGTCTGGGCAAGGCAGCAGGATTTGGGGTGTTGAGGTCACCTTCTCTCTTGAACCTCCCTCCAGCGGGGTTCACTGTGGTGTGGCGGAAAGTGCATAATTCAATATCAGACACACCTGGATTTTTACCCACATTCTGCCACTTACTAACATCTGACCTTTCTAAATCTTGGTTTTCTTTGTCTGGAAAGTGGAGCTCGTAAGTGACACGTATCCCTCAGTGTTGCTGTGAGAACGGGGGATCCTTACTTCAGAGCTTGGCACATAGAAGACGCTCAACATACCTCAGAACCCTTAGACCTCCTCCCCACCGCACGAAGTCCTCTGAGGGCAACAGCGTTGATCTTCTTGCCCCTACCCTGCCAGGGCAACTTTTAGCCAAAGTCCTAATGGCAATTAGTGCCATATACAAAAAGACTTAGGTATCACCACTTGGAGGTGCTCAGGCACTTAGGAGAACTGGTATCATAAACATTTAAACAGGCCCATGCATTTATAGTGAAGCAGGACATCTTGACCCAGTGCCTGGGAGACACAGCATTTCTTTGAAACCATCAGAGACAGATTCTGGGAGGTTGGGCCATAGCAAGTCTTTAATTTTTGAGTTATGTTCCTTGAATGAGTGAGCCAGCATTAACGGATGATTCAAACTTTGCACAAATCAGACCACGTGGAGAGAATGAAGCGAGAAGCCCACAAGGCCTGGGAGAACTTCTAAAGCATCTTCTCAGCATGGTTGGGACAGAGAAGCACAGGGAGTCCTGCCTGTCCGCCCCCGCCACAGCCCACCTGGCGCCACGGCCCTGTGGCTAAGAGCTTCAGGCAAGGGCTGCAGAGGAAGGGAAGGTCCTAAGTTGGAAGGGACGTCTGGAGAGGCAGACTCAGGGCTCGGCAGCAGCGGGGGGGTTCCAGCAGCTCTATTCACGTGTGTCTCCTCTGCTCAAGAGTCACGGTCTCAGGGCAGAAGGTAAAGATGGTGGATCCTGGGTTGTGGGCAGGGTCCTTAGCTGATAGCCCCTCCAAGATGTCACCAAAGGAAACCAAGGCCCTGTGGCCAGGGAGGGGGACATGGTTGCTGGGTAACCAAAAATCGGCAAAGGTGTCCCACACCATGTTCCGTTCATTCTGCCTACCAAATATTTCTCAGATACATTTCAAATATATTCCTCAAAATATTTCTCTAATCCAGCCCAGCATGGCGATTCCCAGGCCTTTGCCTTATCTCTGGACCCTTAGCTGTGGCCGCACCAGCTTTCCCATTTTTCTCCGCCTTTTCCCCTTCCCCTCTCCCTCATGTGGCTGCCAGAACTCCCTTCTAGACTGGCCAGGCATGCTGGCTTCAGCCCCAGGTGACCCTCTGCCCCCAAGCCTTTGCCCACCCTGATCCTTTCTCTTAGAAACCACTTCTTCCCACGCTACCCAGCACATTCTTACTCATCTTTTTTCAGGGCCCAAGTCAAATGTGGCTTCTTCTCAGGCCTCCAGCCTAGTCAGGGCCCCCTGAGCTGTGATGCCAGGATCACACCGCACTCTGGTGACTTGACTGCACTGTGGTGGCCTCCTGCCTGGATGGTGAGCCCCAGACAACAGGGACGGTGGCTGCCCAGTGCCCAGTGCACAGCCCGGTGCAGTAGCTGGGCGTCTCCCGAAATCCAGACTCTCTGGCCCTGCCTGCCCCTCTGCTCTGCAGGCAGGGAAAACCCCGGCCCACGCCATTTCCCGTTCTCCACGTCCGCTCAGGTCTTCTTTGTCCGAGGTCCTTCCTCTCTGGAGAGCTTCTTATCTGCAACGCCTGAAGTACACAGCAGTGGCAGGTCTGGAGAACGCCCGGCCAGCTGGTTTCCTGCCTCGGCCTCTCGAAGCTGAGTCAGAAGGTCTGAGTTTGAAGCCAAGCCCTGAACCTCTTCCCAGCTCAGTGACCTTGGCTATTGTTTTCATCTCTGCTAAGCCTCAGTTTCTTAATCTGTAAAATGAAATGGTTTTGGATGTCGCTTGTTTGTTTTGCACAATTTGTTGTTAAAAGTCAAAGTATACCTCCCAATGAATCCCGTCCCCCACCCCCCAGACATCAATGTTAACCCTTTACAATGCACCTGCCCAGATCTCTTCATCAATGCAGTTACAAACATTCTTAACGCTGAATTTGTTTTATAGAAAAAGAATGACATATACATGCTCTTCTCCGTCTTGCTGTTTTAACCAACTCTGATTCCATGCCCTCCCATAGGCCTCTCTTATTCTTTGTAACCGTTGCTGTCTTGCAGGGTATGAATGACCCATAGTTTATTTAGCTGGGCTCCTAACAAGAGACATTTACACTGTTTTTCTTAAAAACATTTTTTATTTAATTAAAGTTCTCATTTTGTGATCATGGTAGATTCACATGAAGTTGTAAGAAGTAATGCAGAGAAATACGACTTATCCTTTACCCAGTTAAAAACTATCGTACAGTGTCACCCCCAGGATGCTGTCACTGATATGATGTGGTCAAGACACAGAACATTTCCACCCCCACAAAGATCCTGCCTGTTGCCCTTTCTTCATCACCCCCACTTCCCTCCCATCCTTACCCCCGACTCCCTGTACCCCAATTCTTTACCCCTGGCACCCACTGATCTGTCTTCTATTCTATAATTTCACCATTTCATGTCATCTTTGGGGACTGGCTTTTATCACTTAGCATAGTTCCCTGCAGACACATCCAGGTTGTTGCACGTAGCAGCAGTTTGTTCCTGTCTGTTGCAGTGTGGTATTCCACGGCATGGGTGCACTGCGGCTTGTTTATTCGCCTTTGAAGAACATCCAAGTTGTTTACAGTTTGAGGATACCACCAATAAAGCTGCAATAAACATTTGTGTACATGTTTTCGTGGGAACATCGATTCATTTCTTTGGGATAAATGCCCAGGGGAGCCAACGTTGGGTCATATGGCAGTTGCATGTTTAGTTTTATAAGAAACTGCTGAACTGCTTTCCAGACTGGCTGGGCCATGGTACGTTCCCATCAGCAACGTACGAGTGATCCAGTTTCTCCACTAACGTGTAGTGTTGTCCCTGTTTTTCATTTCAGCCATTCTGACAGACATGTATTCATATCTCATTGTGGTTTTAATTCGCATTTCCCTAATGCCTAACAATGCCAAACATCTTTGGTGAAATGTCTCTTCATGCCATTTTCTAATTGGCTTCTTTGTGTTTTGTTTTGTTTTGTTTTTTACTGTTACATTTTGAGAGTTTTTTTAAAATGTATTTTAGATATCAGTCCTT
>NW_012144967.1:494260-570493 GCF_000956105.1 Propithecus coquereli
AGACTAATTTCACTTTACTCTTCTTTTCCAAAAAAAATTTTTAGCTATTCTAGCTCATTAACTTTTCCATATAAATTTTAGAATAAGTCTGTCAATATCTTCAAAAAATCTTGGTGGAGTTTTGATAGAAATTGCTTTTAAATTTTTATATCAAATTGGGGAGAATTGACAGCTTTACTGTGTTGAGTTTTCCAATCCATGATCACGATCCTTCTCTTCATTTCTTAGATCTTTGATTTCTTTCATAAGGGTTTTGCAGTTTTGAGCATACAGTCCTTGCATGTCTTGTTAAATTTGCATGTATTTCTCTTTTTTCTTTTTTTTACAGTACTTTGAGTTTCTGTTTTATCTCTTTTTAAAAATCAATTGTAAATTGTATTCTATTTTTAATTGCTAATGATTGTTGTTAGTATATAGAAATACAATAGATTTTTGTATGGCTATCTTGCATTCTGCAACCTTGTCGAACTCACTTATTAGTTCTAGGAGTTTTGTTTTGTAGATTCCTTGGGATTTTCTACATAGAAAGTTGTTATTTGCAAAAAGAGACATTTTTATTTTTTCCTTTCCAAACTGTTTCCTTTTCTTGCGTTATTGCAGTGGTTAGAACTTCCAGTACTATGCTGAATAAGACTGATGACAGTGGACATTCAGTCTTTTGCAAGTAAGTATATGTTAGCTGAAGGTTTTCTGTAGGTACATTTTAACAAGCTGAGGAAGTTTCCCTCCATTTGTAATTTGCTGAGAGTTTTTATCATAAATGGGTGTTGTATTTTGTCAAATGCCTTTTCTGAGTCCACTGATATGATCATATGACTATTCTTCTTTAGCCTGATGATACAATGGATTATATTGATTGATATTTAAATATTGAGCCAACATTGCATATCTGGAATAAATCCCATTCAGTTATGGTGTATAATTCTTTTCCTATATTGCTGAATTCTATATGCTCAGATTTTGTTAAGGATTTTTGCATCTATATTCTTAAATGATATTGGTCTGTAGTTGTATTTTTTAGACTATCTTGGTCTGGTTTCAGTATCAAAGTAACACTAGCTTTGTAAAATGAATTGGGAAATGTTTCCTTCTTTTCTATTTTCTGGAACAGATTGTGTAGAATTAGTGTTAATTCATTTTTAAAATTTGGTAGAATTCAGTGGTGAACCCATGTGGGCCTGGGGATTTATTTTTTGAAAATTTTAACATTATGAATATATTTTTCTTAATAGTTACAAGTCTACTCAAATTATCTATTTCATGTTGAGTGAGTTGTGGTAATTTGTGTTTTTCAAGAAATTGGTCCATTTCATCTCTAAGTTGTCAAATTTATGTCTGCAGAGTTCTTTGTGGTTTTCCTTTATTACCCTTTTGATGTCTGTAGGGTCTGTAGTGATATTCCCTGTTTTGTTCTTGATAGTGTTTTGGCTTGGTTTTGAGTACTTCCTTACTTTCTGGCATTAAAAGATGATCCAGGATCATCTAGTATATTCCCTGCCCCAGCTGCACAATCAGCCATTTTCCCAGGGAAATCTGATTTCTCTTGTTGAAGAGCAGTGTTAGAAATCGAGATCTGGGCACCAGGTGTGCTCCTGGGGTGACATTGCTTCTAGGCCCTCTCAGCTGAGACAGCAGGGAGATGTAGGTGTGCATACTAACCTATGTATATACACATATCTATAAACATTTCTGTATGTATCCATCCATATCTATATTAGGCTAAACATGAGTTTATACTGATATTTCCAACTCTAATCCATCACCCCATGGATCATTCTAGCCCTCTCCCCTTGCTTGTCTATAACTTTCTATTCCAACAGTGAGAAAGTTGGCTTCAAACTCCACCATTCATTTACTTAATTGTTTAATTCCAGCATACATGTATATTTGTTTTAGAATTCTTAACCCATACCCCTGTGGGAAACAGCTTTATCAACTAGAGTTTAGTGCCTGAGCACAGTTGTTTTGACTTTAGTCTTACAGTTCCCATTCATTTCCAAAGTTACTTAGGTCAGCATTTTCTTCCCCACCCCATTCAGTAAGGTTGTTTCCTCACAAATGTTGATGTTTGTAATGCAGTTAGATTATTTTGTCACAGTCTGTATTCCATCCTGGAATCCCTTGACCTCCTAAATAGTTTTTGTTAATTTGCATACATTAAGGTTCACTCTTTGTGCTGTAACACTCAATGGATTTTGACAAATGCATCGTGTCATAGATCCACCATTATAGTCTCCAACAGAATAGTTTCTTAGCCTTAAAAATAATCTCCTGTGCTTCACCTCTTTAACCCTTCTCCTCCAAACCCCTGACAATCACTGATCTGTTTACTATTAATATATCTATAGTTTTTCCATTTCCCCATATATCATATAAATGGAATTATATAGTTTTTACTCTCTTTACACTGGCTTATTTAAACTAGCAATGTGCATTTAGGATTCATCCATGTTTTGAGTGATTTGATAGCTAATTCCTTTTTATCACTAATAGTATTCCATTGTATGGATGCACCACAGTTTGTTTATCCATTCACCTATTGAAGGACATCATGGTTGCTTCCAGTTTGGGGCAATTATAAATAAAACTACTATAAACATTCACATACATGTTTCTGTGTGGATGTACATTTTCAGATCTGTAGGGTAATTATCTAGGAACATGATTGCTGGATTATATGGCCAAATTATGCTTACTTTTGTAAGAAATTGTGTTTTCCAAACTGGCTGCACCATTTGGCATTCCCATGAGCAGAGAATGAGAGCTCCTCTTGCCTAGTATGCTTGAAGTAGCTGGTATTATCAGTTTTTATTCCAACTTTTTGTTAATTAGTATTTGTGACATTTATCTTTTTCTATCTTTTTACCTTCAACATATTTATTATTATATTTGAAGTGTTTTTTGTAGATAGCATATAATTTGATCATGTTTTTAAATATCCTCTGCCAATCTCTGTCTTTTAAATGGTGTATTTAGAACTTTTACATTTAATGTAATTATTGATATGTTAGGCTTTAAGTCTGCCATTTTATTTTTTATTTTCTCTTTGTTCTCTTTTTCATTTCTCTGTTTTCTTTTTTCTGCCTTCCTTTGGGTACTTAGACATTTTTTAGAATTCCATTTTTATTTATTTATAGTGTTTTTGAGTATATCTCTTTGTGTAGTATTTTAAGTGGTTGTTCTAGGTATTATATTATATCTTCATAACTTATCACAGTCTACTGGTGTTGACATTTTACCAGTTTGGGTGAAGTGTAGAAACCTTACTTCCTTTACATCCCTTTTACCCTTTCTTGTTTATAACATAATTGTCTTAAATATGTCATCTACATACATTTAGAACCACATCAGACAGTGCTATAATTTTTGCTTTAGTCATCAAACATAATCTAGAAAGCTCAGAGGAGAAGGAAAATGTATTTGTCTATATTTTTGTTCTTTCCATTGTTCTTTCTTTGTTCCTGATGCTCCAAGATGAAAGCATTTTTTGTCATTTCTTTTCCGTTTAGATAATTTCCATTCTTTTAGGTCGCTAGTGACAAAGTCTCTTAGCTTCCCTTCATCTAAGAATGTCTTGATTTCTCTTTCATTCCTAAAGGATATTTTCACTGCATATAGAATTCTGTTGTGAGATTTCTTTTCTTTTAGCACTTAGGATATGTAGTAACATTTCTTTTTGGTTTCCCTGGTTTTTAATGAGAAATCAACTGTCACTTGAATTATTTTTCCCCTATAGTAAGGTATCATTTCTCTCTTGCTGCTTTCAAGATTTTTTCTTTGTCTTTAGTTCTCACTATGACGTGAAAGTTTTCACATCCAGTTTTACTATGATATGTCTTGGCCTAGATTTCTTTGAGTTTATCTTATTTGGGGTTCACTCAGTTTTTTGAGTCAGTAGATTTACGTCTTTTGTCAAATTTGGGAAGTTTTCAGCCATTATTTCATTGAGTACTTTTTTATCCCAGCACTCTTGAATGTTAGATTTTTTTGTTGTTATTGTCCCACAGATCTTTAAGACTCTCCTCCCTTCCTCCTCCTCTTCCTCTTCCTCTTCCTCTTCCTCTTCCTTCTGTTTCTCCTTTTGTGTTGTCTTTGTTGTTCGGACTGGGTAATTTCTGTTGTCTGATCTGTTGTTCTATCCTCACATCTGCTGACTCTTTTCTCTGCCCATTCTATTGTTAAGTTGGACATTAACTTTTTAATTTCAGTTATTGTATTTTTTAGTTTTAAATTTCCTATTTGGTTCTTCTTTATATCTTATATTTCCTTGCTTAGATTTTCTATTCCTCTGTTGTTTCAAGTGTGTTTATAATTTTGTTCACCAAAGCATTTTCATCATGTTTGCTTTAAAATCTTTGTCAAATAAATCTAACATTTCTGTCATCTCAGTATTGGCATGTATTGATTGTCTTTTTCATTCAAGTTGAGATTTTCCTGTATCTTCATACGACAAGTGAAATTTGATTGAAACCTGGGCATTTTAGATATCATGTTGTGAGAATCTGTATCCTATTTAAACCTTCTGTTCTAGTTGGCTGCTTCTGAGATTGCTCCAGCAGCAAAAAGGGAGATACTATGCTGCCTTGTTCCTGCCAGATGGAGGTAGAAGTTCAGGTTCTCCACTTGTCCTTTATTAACACCTGAAGCAGGGGTGAGGGGGGCTTCTTGTTACTGTTGGTCCAGAGTGGCAACTCCAGACCCCCACTAGGCCTCCACTGACTCTACCCTGGTGGGAGAAGGGGAGGGATGCCACGTTATTGCCAGTCTCTCCATACGTTCTGCATTGACAATGCAGGGGGCAGGGGCTAAATCGTTTTCCTCCTTAAAACTTGCTGTCATAAGTGAAGATGTGATGAACATTTGTGCTCAAGTGGGAGGATCTGGAGTCTTGGAGGGAAAACTGCAGGTAAGAGAGAACACTCATGACACTCTGAGAGCAAAGTTTTTCAAAATGGATATTCCACGGTGCACTGAGACTTCATGAAGGAGCGTGGAGAGTGGCGTGGGGTGCCAGGAAAGTGGGGCTTTGGGTTCTCCACCTGGATTCAACAGGAGATAGTTCCTCTCCCCTGTCTTATCACTCGGCTTTTGGGTAGGATTTTGTTTGAAGAGTTAATTTCATGGCTAATTTTCTCTCCCTAAAAAGAGACAAAAAAAGGAATTTGGAAACCACAGTGAAAATATTTGAGTTTCCTTCCATTTGTGAATTTCTGTGATAGTGTGACTCACAAACTGTCCCCAGGCATGTTTTCAAGGCTGCTTGGGGAAGGAGCCATGAAGCGGAGTGTAACTGGCTATGAGGGCCTTTGAAAATAAAGAATTTGCCATCGAATTATCTTAAAATGCACACCGTTTTGGTGCATTTAAAACAGCATTTAATTTGTGGCAAGGCTAATTAACATAATTTTCCAGAGACACATCAATTATGTGAAGGAAGGTGCACCTGCACTGAAATTCCTAGGTTCATCAGTTCAGAGAACATCTGTTTGGATGGGCCCTTAGAGAGCAACAGTGCATTTGAAAGCAGGGACAGATCAGGAGGTGGCCAGGGGAGGAACATGGTTTCAACAATGTTCTGAACTTTAAAAATAAAGGTCTCTTGCTAACACAAGTTTTTTCCAGAGTGTCTCTCCTGATCTCCATTCACCACTTCCACCCTGCATATGAATCTCACTTCCGGAGGCAGCTGCCTCGCGTTCAGCTTGTGACACTTTTCAGAATCTTTGCTAATAAATGCATATCATAAAAGCGTTCTGCCCATGGGGACCAATTTCTTTTTCCATCACCCATGGCTCCTCAACATGAAATTAAAGGCAGAAGCAAGTAATTGCAGCTGGTGGCAGCTCCTGAGGTTCAAGTGCTGCTGAGGGACCTGGTCGGTGTGCCCTGTCCGCTCTGCCTCTCCCACATCCCATCCAGAGACCAAGAGTGATGCAGAGCTTGGCCTGTGAGAAGGTGGTCCTCCCGGCCAGAGCACAGCTCCCTGTGTGGTGGTTCTCAAGAAGCCGCTGGAGCAAGCCCAGCCGAGGGGCCTTCCTCAGGCCTTGCCCCAACTGCAGGATGCTGCCAGCCCTCTGACCCAGCTCAGGACCCTCAGGTCCCCATGGGGACCTCCGCCCTGGCGGGAGAGGTTGGAGGACGATGCTCTCCTCCCAGGGGAGAAGCCTCCTGACTGCAGGTTCGTCTCTCCACCTCAGGGGAAGAAGGTAAACGAGAGGGAGGGCTCTTCATGGTGCCGATCTGGCCCTGGCCGTCACCCACGACATTACTCAGTCACTTGGTCAAACTCGGGTATGCCAAAAACAACAACAACAACAACAACAACAATAAGGCAAGTAGAGTGTGCTGAGGCTTTGGGTTTGGGATGTGAGCTGTGAGAGAAATATGGGGGCCAAGGATGTCGTCATGAGTTTCGGCCCGAGCTGAGAAAGGATGGAGTTGCTGGGGCATTAGGAGGAGAGGCTTTGAGGGTGGAAATCAGGAGTGCATGTTCGGGGGGGTTTATGAGCTGAGATTTCAGGGGAGAGGGCTGGTCCGGAGATAGAAACGTGGGAGGCAATGGCTGGTTTGGACATTCTTTCCCCAACAACTTCATACCTGGCAAAGGCCTGGCCGCCTCCCCCGCGCCGCCGCCATGGGTTGGATGTCTCTCCCCAGGGACTCTGCCCACCTGCCCTGTCCCTGCTGCGGGCAGCGCGGGGGCCCCAGCGCCTGTGGCCTGCCGCCTGGGCTGCCAAGCTCTCGGTGTCCAGGCCCACACGGAGCACCCCCTGATAAGTCAGATTCCCCAGCCCACACCAGCCAAGTGTCACGGAAGGAATGTGGTGGCAGCTGGGCCTGAATCACAAGACAGAAACACCCGGGACACGACGTCAGGCCAGGAAGTGCCTCCCGAAAGGGAGAAGCCCGAACAGGTCACCAAGGGGCGGGGGCCCAGAGGAAACCAGCGCCGGTGACTCAGCCCCAGTTCTGTTGGCTGCAGCGCGTGTTGCCAGAGAAAACAAATTCCTCCGGCAGGTTTATCTCCCTGTGGAGGAGGCACAGTCAGCAGCATGAGGTGGCAGAGGAGCGAGGCCATGTGCTCCTGACCCGCCGGGCGGCCCAGGCCAGGATCAGCTGGGCAGAGGTTCGTGCCTGGCGGGCCTTGGGCGGGGGAGGCCCCAGCACCATGCAAGCCAGGTCCACCCCGGCCCACACCGTCCCAGGGCCAGGGCCACAAGGGAGATGGGGCTCTTGCAGAAATGACGAGGGGCAGAGGGAAGAAAAGTTAAAGCAAATGTAGGTGCAGAATTTCTGAGACACCATGTGACAGTCTCTATGGCCACACTCTGAGCTTTCAGCGGAAGCTTGTTACGTTTAACAATACCGGGGAGGGGTGCACAGTTCACGTCCATGTGGATGGTGGCTCCTGCCATCCCTGGGGATGCAAGGTCCCAATTCTCCATCTATATGGTGCAATTATGTTAGAAAAGACAGGTTCCCACCCCCAGCAGGTGCACCTGGGAGAATCCACCCCAGGGGAGCCACGTGTAACACTTACGAAAATAGGACAAGGTGGGCCCTCCCAACAGAGCAAGTCACACCACAACGACGGCCACACGGGACCACTCTTAGCTCTTCCTCTGCCCTTCTTTCTTCTGCTCCAGTGGTTCTCAAAGTGTGGTCCCCAGTCTGGCAGCGTCAGCGTCTCCTGGGAACTTGTTGGAAGTGCCAATCTTGGGATCCAAGACCTGCTGAATGGGAGACTCTGGGGTGGGGCCCAGTTTTCTGTGTGTGACAGCCCTCCAGGGGATTCTGATGCTCGCTAGTTTGAGAAGCATTTTTCTCCTCTACGCAGCATGGGGACAGGGGATTCTCAGCCTCACAATCACCTGGTGAACTTTAAAAGATGCTGATGGCTGGACTCGCCCCTACAGATTCAGATTTTGCTGGTCTGGATTTCAGCCTGGGCCTAAGTGTTTTCAACCACTTCCCAGGTGAGACCTCTGTTTCCTAGAGTGCTTGGCTCAGGGTCGCCATCTGGAACCCGGGGGTTGGTCCACAAGGTGGAGGTTGCACCTGACACCTCACAGGTGTGACCGTCACACCTGGGGAGGCAGCTCGGCTGGGAAAGGGTGCAACAGAATTATGCCTGGGTGTGAGGGATGCTTGACGATGCAGATCCCTGGGCACCTTCCCCAGAGACCCCAGTTCAGTAGGTCTGGAGCAGGACTGGGGAATGTGCATTGTGAGCAACATCCCAGGTGACTCCGATGTGGGGCAGGGAACTGCCCTTGAGAGCCACAGGGCAGGAACACCTGGTTCTCGTTCCGTCTCCACCACCCACCAGCCACATGCCTTTAGCAAGTCACCTCATCAAATTTTCTTCCTATGTAACTTGGAAAGAACAGAAACTGCTCTGGTCACCTCAGAGCCATCCTGACGCCACATAGCTGGTCAAGTCTGACCATTGTGGATGGTGGACAGACACAAGGAACTGCTGGGCTGTCCCCCTGGACGCCTACAGCTGGGCCTGTGTGGAAGTACTCACTAAAATAGTGCCTGGCAGAAGTGGGGGCACTCGTGGCTGAAAGACCAGGCCCAGAGTAGGCGGGTGCCAATCACAGCTGCCAGCAGCCGCAGGGAAGGGGCTGCAGGTCAGAGCCAGGCTTCTTCAGGGTGTGTGGTGGCAGAATGGGTGGGCCCCGAGCTCTGGGGGGCCAGATCTGAGACTAAGAGGCCACAGGCAGCCAGAGACCTCCTCTTTTCTGATGTGCTCCATGACCTTTGAGACTTCAGATTCTGCTCAGTGGCTCCTGACCACAGCCGACCACAGCCACTTAACCTGATAGGAGTTTCGTTTCCTTACAGAACAAGGCCAGAAGCAGACAGGGCTGGTGGGACCTCGTGAGGAAGCCCTGGGGACCCAGGCTCCTTTGAGCATCCGGCTGTGCCATCCTTAGCATCGACTCTGTCCTCAGAGTCACCAGATGGCCACCCCCGGCCGGGCTCCGCTTCTGCATTCAGGCAGGAAGCAGAGAGGAGACAGGGCGGTGACTGTGTCTGGAACACCACACTTCCCCAGGCGTCCCGGCACCCTGCCACGTGCAACTCATTGGTCAGACTGGATCCCGTCCAGGTCCTAGCGTCGGGGGAAGCTGGGAAATGGGGCTGCCTGGAACGAAATCCAGGTGGTGAGGCGGGAGGTGCAGAGCGGGCTCCTGGCTGGTCGAGGTGCCTCTGAGGTGGCCTCTCTGTGGGCACTCCACTGCAGGGTCACCGTGGCCCGATTTAGGCCACCAGCGAGCAGAACAGGGCCTGCCTCTCCTCTGCCCTGTGCCCTGGCCCCACGAAGCCCAGAACAAACCCCAAAAGGCCGTGCCATCGGAGAAAAGCCCCTGACTGGGAAGAGCTCACTTAAGTCATCACAGCCGCGTGTGTGGCCTGTGGCGTGAAATGTGTCCCTGTGCCTGAGAGCCTTGGTTTCCATGGCAGTCCCTGGCTACCCACGGCACTTACAAGAAGCAGATGAGGACACCATTGTGGGAACAACTGAAGGGTTAAGAGTCTGATAAAAGCACAAGGGATGAAGCCCTGACTTGCTCACTGGCCTCCTCCTGTTTTTCTCAGTCTCTCAACTCAGACCTGCCTCGGGCAGGATCTGCATTCACACCCTCCTGGCTTCTGTGGCTTCCAGGGGGCCGGGTCCCCTGCGCACCCCCAGGCTCTGTGCTCAGGTGGCAGGGCCTCTGCAGTGCCCTGGGACGGTAAATGTCAGACCTTGGCGGTCGGTCGCATGGCCTTTCTCAATCAGCACTTCTTCACCTGGAAAGAGGAGATAAAAACGTAGTCTGGACTCAGGCGGAGGCTGGGAGGGAAGGCGAACAAAAGACCCAGCACTTGGCAAACCTAAACAGCCCTGGAAATGCTTCATAATCAAAATGCCTTTTCCCTCCTTTGAAAACAGAAATGGAGGGATTGTGTAAAGGGCTGGGAGAGGGGAGCAGGGTCACTGCTTCTGCGGGCAGGGAGGTGAAGGACAGAGGAGGAGGGGAAGGAGGGCCTTCGCTGGAGGCACCTGGGAGGGGGCTGGGAGCAGCCCCTCTGGGAGGCTGTGAAGTGCCCCAGAGGGGACAGGGTGGCCAGAGGCCCTGCTGCTCCACTCAGCAGGGCTGTGGTCCAAGGTATTGTATTACTACCTGATTCGCAGGACACCAAAAGTGAGATGTCCCTGGGCTCTGCATGGTGGCCTCTCCCTGGGCTCTACATGGTGGCCACCAGCTTCACAGGGGCACCAGGAGGAGACTGTGGGCAGGACCCAATTCTGCTTTTAGGCTCGAGGAGGGCAGAGAGTGTCCAGAACTCCTGAGCAGGGAAGTTGGGTCACCACAATGATCAGAGCTCTCACTGCTGGGGCCTCCTCCTGGGATGACCTGGACGTTGTCCCAGAGACACTGACTCCAACAGACAAGAGGTTCCAATGGCATCCATGAGACAGAGCCAGCCATCTGAAGGAGCACCCCCTCTTCCTTACTGGCCCTGCCTAGCAAGCGCCTCTCCTGCCAGCGTGCAGGTGTGTTATTAGTTATTAGTTGATGACGGCGGGTCCCCAGGAGTCAGGCTCTGAGTTTTGCAGCTTGTCACAGGGAAGCCGTGACCTTTCCACAGAGACAGGTGTCGACAGCTCCTTTTGTGCCTGCTCTGACTTAGGGGGAGAGTGGGCAAGCTGAGCCTGCGATTTGTGATTATGCTGAAGGAGTTTGGAGCTTTGATCTCAGAGAAGAGAAGGATGAAGGGGCGGGGGCGCGTGGTGGGGAGGTTGGTCATTGTCTTCCAGTGGGTGGGAGCTTTGTTCCCAACGTGGCTTGTCCTTCCGGTGAGTAGCTGACCTCACTGGGGAGAGCGGGTGGGCAGAACAAAGCAGGAGGGACTGGGCTCGGATGCAGGGAGTGGTTTCCCGAACAGCAAGGTGAACACGACAAGTCGCTAGCAAGGGTTGCAGGAAAGAGGAGCAGGCCAGCCCTGGGCCTGGGCCAGGGAATATGTTTACAAGTCATCATTAAAAATTATAAAACCAATACCTGCGCATGGTGCCCAAATTCAAACAGGACAGCAGTGCTTCTCAAAGTGGGGTCCCTGGACCAGCAGCAGCAGCACCTGGGAACTTGCTTGAAATGCACATTCTGTCCCCATCCCCACCCCCCTCAACCCCTCATGCCCCCACACACCCCATCTAATCAGACACTCTAGGGGGGCCAGCAATGTGTTTGAACAAGACAGCTCCGGGGGACCCCAATGCACCAGAGTGTGAGAACCCTAGAACACAGAAGGAGGACCACGGAAGGTAAACTTCTCATTCTGAGCACTGCTCCCCGAGGGAACATTTTTTTATTCATGTTCTCATGAAAATGGAATCACACCCTGCTACACACTGCTCAGCACTTCACCTTTTCGCCTAACAAATATATCCTAGATCCACCCTGCTCCTGCCCAGCGCCGGAACTTAGGAATCCACCTCATTCCTTGTAGCAGCTGTGTAGAATCCCCTCGCAGGGGCAGAGGGGCGTAATTCATCCAGCCATTGCCCCATCAGAGGCATCTGGGCTGTTTCTAGCTTTTTACTACCTCAAAGGCTGTGATGAGCATTCTCCTGCCAGGCTGTTTGTAGGGCAGAGACCTCGCAGCCAACATGCTGCTGAGTGGAACGGTGTTTGTGATGCCAGTTTTGTTTACATACTGCAGATCCCAGATAGCTCTAGAACAGGTTCCATCCAGTTGCACTCTCTCCCAGAAGACGGAAAATTTCCCTTTCTCCATTCTCTCATCAGTACTAGAGTTGTGGATCTTTTCCATTTTGCTACTCCGCAGGTGAAAACGGAGACACAGCACTTTGATTAGCATTTCTTTAACTGTGGGTACCCTTGGGTGACTTTTCACATGTTAGTAGCCACTTCTATTTCTTCTGTGAACTTTCTGTTCATGACTTTTCTCCTCACCTGCACCCCATTTTTCTTTGGGTTGTTGAACTTTTTCTTATTGATTTGGAAGAACTCATTGTATATTAAAGAAACTGATAATTGTCATTATATTATAAGTGGTCTCCCTGGCATTTCTTTGGTCTTTTGCCTGAATTGAGGTGATGGTCCTTATTATTCTTATTCTTGGCCACAGAGGGGTTTCTTTGCATGATGTTAGATTTATCAGTCTTTAATGCTTCTGGATTTATGTCATGCTTTAAAAAGCTTTTCCCACCTTGATATTTTTAAAATTCCTTATGTTTTCTTCAAGTTCTTGGTTAAGAGCCTGAGCTCCAGGACTGGACAGCCTGCATTCAAATTGATTGGATGACCCTGTGCCTCACTCTTCTACTCTGTGAAGTGGGGATAAGGAAGCATGCTTCATAAAATAAGGTCGGGTGTGTGCTGCTCTAGAGGATGCCTCCTTGAATTCTCGACTGGAGGATGGTTAAAAGCTCCAGATTAACGTGGAAGATTAACTGGTCCCCACTGGAGATGCAGCCTGGACCAGATGGCCTTTTACCGTGGTTTGCAGGGTCTCCCGACTCCAAGAATGAGGGGCATGAGCCTGGACACGTGCTTGTCCCCATCAACACTGATTTTCTAGCTAGAGGTGGGAACTTCCCAAGGATATAGGTTCTGCCCTGAGCTTGGCAAGCCCCAGAGGAATTGTGGGGTCTTGTGGGGTCCCTGGAATGCTGTTATGGGCTCAATTTTGTCCTCTCTTGAAATTTGTATGTTGAAGTCCTAACCCCTAGTACCTCAGAATGTAACCATATTTGGAGATGGAGTCTTTAAAGAGGTAATTAAATTAAAATGAGGTCATCAGGGGGTTACTCATTTAATCTGACTGGTGTCCTTATAAGAAGAGGAAATTTGGACACACAAAGGGAAGGTGATGTGAAGACACGGGGAGAGGCAGCCATCTCACGGAGCAGAGAGCGGCCTCACAAGGAACCAACCCTGCCAACTTCTTGAGCGCAAAATTCCAGCTGCCAGAACCGTAAGAAAACAAACTTCTGTTGTTTAAGCTACCCAGTCTGTGGCGCACTGCCACGGAATAGACTAATCGGGACAGGACCTGCTCTGGGAAGTCCAGCTGAGGCCTCCCTGCCTCTGACTCTCTGGGCTCAAGCTGGGGTGAGGGTGTGTGGATTCTCTGGGTGTCTGAAGACCACCACCCGGAAGTAAACTGTTCCCTAGGCTTTGTCTTTCTCCCCCACCCCAAGCCGACCCCCTCGCCCCATTGAATAATTTGAAAGACAGTATGTGAGGCTTGGGTTTGGACGAAGATCAAAGCCAAAGGACAGGTGCTCAGGCAGAGTGTGGGGCTCTTCACTGGGTGTGGACAGACATCCACATGGACCTCCCGGAAGCCCTGGCAGTCCCCAGAGGCCTGCAGACAGCTGCGGCAAGAGCAGGTGTGGGGGCCTGCAGAAAGCTACCAGCCTCCACAGGGCCCGACCTGGGGTGGGCAGCACAGAGGATGGATGGAGGGTACCCTGGGGAAAGAGTGAGGGGCAAAAGAGAGCCAGCTAACTGGCTCTGAGACTTCCCACTCCTCTCTGGGGCCAGGCGGTGGTGGGCGGGGCCTCTTGGGTGGTGGGCAGGGCTTCCTGTGGGGTGGTGGGCGTGTCCAGGCGCTGCGGGGAACCCTGGGCTGCGCTTCCTCTGCCCCTGTGAGCTTGCCACCTTGACCCCAGGCTGGGAGGGAACCAAAACAAGGGGATGTACAGGGAGGGGCAGGAAAAGCTGGGGGAGATGGAGTGCAGTTAGAGGTTTTTCCGGAGCTTCAGGGATGGAGATTAGAGTTCATGTGCTGGAGAAGCAACAGATCTGAGTGGAGGACGAACCTGCTGACCAAATTCAGGAGATAGCCTGCTGGGAGAGACTGTCGGTGTCTCCCTTCACTGTCCCGCTGGCCCTGAGAAAGGTTCTTGAGGCAGGGCAGGACAGGGGCCTCAGGAGCCTTCCACAAAATGAGGGCCCTGCCCCTCTAAGGCGCCCAGATCCCTGCATGCGGAGAAAGTCCCCACCTGACACTCCAGGGCCAAGCTGGGTTGTGGAGCTGCATGGTGGGCATGCACCACTCCTGTGATCCGAGGCCTAGACAGGCCCAGGTGACATTCCCCACTTAGCTCCGCCCGCTGGGGAGGCCGTGTCTGCTAATGAGCCAGCTGCCAAGGAGTGGCTCCCAGCAGCTGCCCTTGGCTGGCCAGGTGTGTGTGGCCCCAGGTGGGCAGACAGCTGGGCAGGCCGAGGGCCACTTGCAAAGGCTAATAACCTGGTGCCACAGGCTAATCGCCCTTCCAGGCAGGCAGAACCCGGGGAGGCACTCAAGACCGAGAAGGTGGCCACCTGCTCCAGGTGCAAATGGGACCAAGCTCCAAGTTCATGGGAATAATGGAGGACAAGGAGAGACTGGGCATGCTCAACAAAGGAGGCAGAGACTCGCATCCACAATGCTCCCTGGGCGGCAGGCCCATGCCTGGCTCCTTCCCTGGCCATGTCAACTCCCACCTTCTGCTCAGGTGAAGTCCTCAGCCAGAATATGCCCTTCCTTTGTGGACCAGAGCCCCCTTCCAGGCCGTTGCTTCACCCTCTCGCTTTCCTCTGAGCTCCTGTGCTGCTGTCCCCTGCACCACTGGGGTGGAAAGAAAGAACTGCCAACACCTGACCGCTCTGGGGACCTCCCCAAACCTCGAGTTCTGTGATTTGTCGTGGGTTTTACCGTGGCCAGTGTCTGCTGATTTGCTGAATTCTGTTCTCCTAATCTCTTTCTTCTATCCCAGGGATATTAACTTTTATTTATTTATTTTTTTTAGCATGGACATTTCTTGAGAACTTGGTAGAAACTGGGGACCTCTTTCAAGAAAAATGTACATGAAAATAAAATGTGTGTGATACCAGGGAGTCCGTGGATTCTCTAACGTCCATCCACGGACCCCTCCAAGCCAGTGGTTTCCAAACTTCAGTGTGCATCAGAATCATCAGGGGCTTTTCAAAAATACGGATGTTCAGGCCTTGCTAGCTGGTCTGGGGCGGGACAGGGGATCTGCATTTTGGCCAGTGTATCTGATCATTAGACGCATGTTTTAGAGTCACACTTCAAGAAATACTGCTCGAGGGGTCCGTGGAGCCCAGATGAGGACCCTGTTCCCAAATTGTCTCCACATATACAGGTCTTGATGTCCCAAAGGAAATTGCAAGCTCCCCGACAGAGGGGACTATATCTTAAATCTCTGCATCCAGGCCCGGGTCCCCAAGACCTCATCCCCAGCACTCACTACTTGTCCGAACTCCTTAAGGAGGAGTCTGAGAAAATCCACAATCCAATCAATGTGGGCAGACTGCTTCTTCTTCTAACCCCCCTGGGGCTAAACAGTGTTGCCTGGTTGAGATGGGATGGGATTCCATCCCCTCTCCTGCATTCCTCTGCCATCAGGGACACTTAGAAGGGTCTTTGAGAAGGTAGAAATAATCCCCAAGGTTTATGGCTTTTCCTGCCCACCTCCACCGGCTTTAGGTGGGCTACCAGCCAAGGGGAGTGTGTGTGTGTTGGCATTACTGTGCCTCTGTGTTAGCTAGTTTGAATTTGGAATTCTAATCTGATTGACTAAGTCACTTTTACTCTAATTAGAACAGTAGGGTTTTGTTCTTAATCTGCAACCATTTAATCTTCTGTCTCATTAATTGTACAAAGGTCTTTATGAATATGTAGATTGGGAAGGGAATAAAAGATGATTTGACCTTGAAGAAACACATAAAATAGGTGCACACTCTCAGCCTCCTGTTTCCTTTTATTATGCAGATGTGAAAATTGGGGCTCCAAATCAGGCTACTGCGGGTTATCGGCAACCTCGCAGCCAATTAGGACACGGCATTCTGATGAGCGACCCGAGTTTAATAATTAGTATAGTATTTACATGTGGGCTGCTTGCTGAGAATTTGCATGTAAATAAAAATGTGGCTATCAAAACCGGTCAGAAGCAGTCCACTGATGAAAAATGTCAAAGGATCCAAAATAGAAAAGGAAAATGCTTATGCAGGAAGGGGTCAAATGTCTCCAGGCTCAAGTTGAGTCCTTTATGAAGAACACTCATTTTAAGGGTAAATGGCCTTCTGGATATACCTCATGTCTTCCCTTTTGGAGATATTGGTAAGATATCCGCGGAAAGCTTGGATCCTGAAGCCGGACAAGCTGATTTAGCGGGTTAGAATCCTCACCCTCCCACCCAGCAGCCAGGACCCCTTGCAGTCTCGATTTCCTCAGCCACAAAATGGGGAAAATCCCACCTTCCCCGCAGGGCTGTGAGGAATCAGTTAAATGATATTGAACATGGGGCTCCTTGTACACACAGACTGCCCATAAAATGTCCGTTTCTTTACGTATTTATTTCCTTTCTTCCTTCTGACAATATACCTGGAAGGCCAGGAAGAAAGTGTTTTCTTAGCAGCTGAATTGACCGATGGAGAGAAACCTGTTCTTGTCTCCGAGAATGTTTGGGGGAAACAAAGCCTCCCTATTTAGCAAACCACTGGCTTTTCTTGTGCAAGGGGGTTTATAAGTCTTGTGCAAGGGGGTTTATAAGTGCTGGGGAGACAGAATTTCTGTTTGTGGTTTGCTAGGGTTGGACCTGGTGTGATTGTTCATCATCCCCTTTCACTTTCAGAGCACCCAGTGTGAAATGTGACCGATACAGTCACCTTTGTCAGAGCTGAGCTGCTCAGGACCACCAGCAAAGTCTTGAGAGGCTGCGTGGGAGCTGAGGGCAGGGCGGATGAGACAGCGGATGGGGGCAGAGTGGCTGGGCTTCTGCAGCAGCGTCTTGGCCCTGTCTGTGCCGGACCACAGTCTCTCCTGGCTGCCCCAGTCTTCAGTACGTTTCCCTTCTTATTAACCCATCTCTGCAGGATAGAAGGATTGCTGAGATGGCCTCAGGACAGGCCCATGGAAAGAAGATGGGACTCCCATGGGAGCCCCAAACTTCTGCTTCCCCGGGACTGGTGTTTAGCCAGTACTCCCAGTGACAGCTGTACTGGTTACGGGAACCCTGTCGTCCTGCCAGACCGTGGTCTGATAACCACCGCTGGTGCCACCACTGTTGGCTGACCCAGCCCCTCTCCAGGGCCCTTGGGGACCCAGAATCTCAAGGACAGCCCAGGCCCCATGGAGTAGGCTCCAGGACCCACCACCTGCCCATCCACCGCCATGTCTTCTGGTTGGGTGACTCCCCTTCTGCACCAGTGGTTACATGTTGTGTTATCACATCTCTGGTTACCAATGTCTGTGCCAAGCTGAAAATTCACCTTTCGGGCAAAATTTCCAATGACAATGCTGGCTTTAAGGAGACTCAGCCTTGTCATCCTCCAAGGGGAACCATGTACTCCCTTTTCCAGTGTGGTCCAGAAGGTGTTTCAGTGAAGGTTGTGAAGGGGAGAGTGAGCCAAAGCACCCACTCTCTGCTCAGTGATGTTATACAAGGCGCCTGGGGTGGGGGGATGGTGGGAAGAAGGCATGGCTGGGGAGGGGAGGGTTTTCCTGGCTAGCGTGGGGTGTGATTTTTGGCACCTGGCCTTTGACATAGTTTACTAATCCTTTCCACTGCCAAGAGCTGCAAGGAATGGCATGTGTGATGAAGATGGAGTGGGGGTGGGGAGCTCCTCCATTTGCCGTGTTCTGAAGAAGAGAAAGGAGGGTACGTGACTGTTATTGCTTTTAATCTTTACATGTAGAGCAAATGAGAGCTGAGACATTTTCATAGTTAATCAGCAGTTTTCAGATGACATAGTTCACATTCCTTTTTGTATTCAAACACCAGCGAGAGAACTCTGGCAAAAAGATCAACTCCATAGATGCTTGAGTGATGGAAAAAATAGTGACACAGTTTTTCCATTGCAAATCAAAAAGATATGATCTTATGTTAGTGCAGGGAAGTGTTTACGAGCAGTGATATTAAAGGGGACAAAACAAAAGTCGGCATGTATACACTAATTAAAAGTGTATGCAAACAGCTCTAAGCACACCAACAAAGATCAGATGGAATCCAAAGGCTATGCCCCTGATAAAGCACTGGACACTCTTTTGAATGCAAAGCTGAGTTTTAAAGTGTTCTTGTAAATGTTAATCAGCGATCTGGACCAACAGTTCCAGAAGAGGGGTGACATTCCCAGGGTCTATCCAAGTGTTTCTTGGAGGACTGGTGCCAGGCCTTCTCTCTGAACCCCAGCACAGATGCCAAGGCCACGTCCCCCACTGCCTGTGGCGACCAACCTAAAGTCGACTGCAGACAGGTCAGCGAACAAGGCAAGGAAGCAGGACGCAGAACGGTGCAAACTGTGCAGCTACATACAGTCTGTGCCCAAAACATACCCACCAAGGGGCAAGTGCGCCCGAGGGTGCACGATCTGTGTCTGTCCTCGAGTTGGCCTCTGGAGAGTAGAGAAAAGGCTTGGGGATGGGGAAGGAATGAAGCTTGGCTCAATTCCATTTTGTACTGTTTGAGTAAAAAACAATCATTTCCTACTGCAAAAATGAATTTACTAATTATTTCAAATATTTAAATGGGCCTCATCGACGCACAGAGCTGGGCTCCAGATAAGATGGCCTCAGAATGGTTAAACCTTGTCCACTCTCTCGGGTTCCCAGAGTGACTTCCACCCCCACCACCCACCCCAGTGACAGCAGCCTCACGGATTCACTGCGCAGGGGGACAGTGTCTCTACGGATTCATCCCTGAACTTTTCCAAAATCCTCACACCCATCCTTTTCCCTGGTAGTCACTCAGAGGTGGCCACACCCACATTGCTTTCGAAAGAAAAAAAAGGGATAGTGGGAATGAAAAAAAACAAACAGGTGATATGCTTAAAAAAAAAAAAATCCAAGGTAGCTTCTTGCAAATCAAGAAGGTAGAAATAAGCATCGAGTTTGTATCTTAATAATAGTGTAGAGAGGACACAGAACATCCTCTTCCCCCCAACTGACGAGGGGCATCTGGGCCGGGGCGGCAGCAAAGTGAGGAGACTCCAGGGAGGCTAGCAGGCCAGGGGAAGGGGACCAAAGTAGAGCATGGGGTGAGGGGTAAGGTTGCCGGATGAAATAGAGGATACCCAGGTAACACTGAATTTCACAGGAACAACGAATAATGTCTAAGTGTGTCCGCAATATCACATGGTGGTGCTGTAGAAGAGGAAGCCGCCACATGGGGTTTGGGTGGGGCTGGACTGGGGTGAATCCACCTGCTACAGTGATATTCTAGACCCTCGTCCTCCAGGAGACGCCGTCGTCCCACCTGGCATTAAGCCAGGCATCCTTAGAAACATCATTCCACTGTTCTCATTTTATACATGAAAAACCTGAGACCCAGAGGTCTTAGATGAATTGTCTAGTCTCTGCAGTCGTGCACGCAGTAAGCGGTGGACTGGATTCTCACTGAGACCAAGGCCCTCGGCAGAAGGTGTGGTGGGCAGCAGGGCGGATGTTGGAGGCTGTGAGTCGCAGCCGCAGTTGCCTGTGCCTGACGCAGGCTCCAGCACTCAGCCTGGTCACTGCTCAGATGAAGGGGTTCGGGCACCACTGGACATGTTCCCTGCCCTGCCCAGTGGGTCATAATGTCAGGTTCATTTTTACTCTTTCAGCTTTGGAAGTACCGCTGGTAAAGACATTCGAACCCCTGCTGGAACTGAGGTTGGCGTCAGCCCCCACGACATACCAATGTGACCACCACTGGTAGCACCTAAATAACAAACCCGCTCGGGAGGCCGAAGCCCCAAGTTAAAATGTCACCTGGCTGGAACAGATGCCTTCCCGCCATGCCGATTGTGGGCCTGCTTCCAAGTTGGATCCCAGAAAAGCAGATACATAGAGGGGTCACCAAGTCCAGGAGTTGGCACTGCTCTGAGAGGAAAAGGAGGTGCAGAGAGGCCACCCTGCCTTGGGTGTTCCTGGTCTCCAGCAGAAGGGCCAGGAGTTGCACCCAGGGACTGTGACCGCTGATCCTGGGCGCTGAGTAACTCTCAGCTCTCCCGTCTTTCCGGCTTATCCAAGGTCCCCATGGGACGTGGCTGTCCACGGCTGTCTGCTCTGTCCCCCCTGCTGGAGGCTGCGGATGACGAGATCGTCCAGCAGCGATTCTAGGGAGAAACCATCCCCTCCCACCCTCAGCCGCGCTAAGTGGCACCATCTTGAGGAGAAACCGTGCACCCTTCGACATTCTCAGGTCTGGAAGGAGCCTTTTGAAGCAAGTAGACCCGACGGTGAGGCAGGAAAGACGGGAAGCTCAGAGCGCGAGCAAGATACAAAGATGCACTGCTTAGGCGCTAGTGAGTGACAGAGGAACCCAGTGCAAGTAGCTTAGGCGAAAAAGAAAAAGAAAAATTTTTCCCATAATACATCTCTGTGAGACGGAGTCTATTCGAACCTCTATTTTATAGATGAGAAAATCGAGGTGCAATGTGGTCAAAAAGCTTGCCCAAGCTGACGCAGCAGGTGGCAGAGCCCGGTGCAACCCAGACTGCCAGGTGCTCTGACCACGGGCCAGCAGCCTGGGACCTGGTTAGGTGTGCGGGGCCCCAGCACCCACCTGCAAATCCTGACCAGGTGCTCCTTCTCACCGGGCCCAGGCAATTTGCCTGTCGGTTCCAGTTTGAGAAGTGCAGCCCCAGGGAACTGTCATATGCTCCTGGGTTTGCTGGACCAGCGTGATGTCCAGGAATCTTTGTTTTGTTACTGCTACCTCTCCAACCCCTAGAACAATGCCTGGCATATAGTAGGTGTTCAATAAATGTTTATCGACTGAATGAATTGAATTGGGGCGTGGCTGGCTTTAGTCTCTGCGCTCAGAACGACCTCGAAGACTTTTCCATGGGGTTCCTGCCTGGGCTGGGCCCCTTCATCCCCAGCCATCCCAATGGGAGGTGGGAAGGGGGAAGGTGGCCAGGGATTGATTCCTCACTGTTGGGGATAATCTGCTCCCCTGTTAGTGGAGACAATCAGCAATGGCAACTTTGGCCCCACGTTGGATCAAATCAGATAAATCTGTGAAATACCTGGAAGCAGCCTCCCTCCCACGTCCCTCATTTCTTCCATTTGTTCATCAGACCTTCCCCACCTCGGGCACCGGGGCTGTTGTTCTGCTGCTCACACATCTCAGGCGCATTTCACATACCTGGGAGTTATTTCAGCAACATCTCTCCAAGGTCTGCGAAGGGTTTTATTTTTGTTCCGTGAAAAGCCTTCAAAGCCCTCTCTCTGAGCTTTGAGTTTGGTGTGGGCAGTTTGAAACATTTAATGGGAATTGTTATGTTTTTTTTTCAAGAAGGAATTATTCTCAGCAAAGTCTGGGACCGGCCGGAAGGAGACAGCCAGACATCTCCAGGTAGAGCGGGCTTCCTGCTGTTCTTGGGTAAATCAAAGAGAAACCAGCAGCCCCCGCCTCCCACCCCCATGCCGGGCCTGGCCCCAGCCTTTCATGTGCGGCAGCCACAGGGAGGAGAAAAAGTACAAAACCAGAACAAACCCCCCAAAGTAAAGGCTTAAAATGAAACCATTTCACGATGACAATACTCTGTTCTTCTTTAAACCCTACCCAAGAACAAATGGAAGTCTTTTCAGTGAGAAGACTGGATTCGGGCTTTCATCCTCAGAGGCCTTTATTTTGGGTACCTCCCCCTCTTACCTCCTTTCATTATTTCACACCTTCTTAGAGGCCAGGTGGGGATGGGGAGGGGGAAACAGGAGTCTGCAGCTGGCCCCAGCTGGAGGACCCAGGCCTGGGCCCCTGTGGGTGCCACCCTGGTTTGGGGGATAATGAAGGGTCTGCTTTCATCCTGGCAGCCGGGACAAGGTAAGCCCAGGGACACAACGGTGCGGCTGCCCTGCCCCCAGCCCCAGAGCAGGGAGCTGCCCTGCCATCTCCTTTCCAACCTGCATTAACAGAGAGGGTCACAGCACAGCTGGTGCAGCTGGGTGGGAATCTGGATATTAAAATAAAATATTGTCATCCAGCCTACTTGGCCAGTGTGGCTCTGGGTCCCCGCACAGTGCGCTGAGCCGGAGGCGGGCATGAAAGGCTGTGTTGGCCACGAGGCCCTGCCCTGAGGCCCAGGATGACTCAGGAAAAAGTCTCGGGGCTTCAGGGTTAGATGCTGCTAATCATCCCACCGTGGGAAAGCATTCGCACTCGGCAAGAGTGGCAGAGAGGTGAGAGGAAGCTGAGCCCCAGCTGCAAGCACAAGGTTGATCTTTCCCTAGGCAGGAGACTGCACAACCAAGAAAGGGCGAACAGGCCAGCGTGGCCCCTTCAGCACAGTGCCGAGCACACTCCTGCTCCAGGCCTCGGGGAACCTTCTGCCTGGAAAGTCCAGGGACAGGAAAGGCCAGCAGAGGTGCCCCATGGAGGGGGTGGGGGGCTGGGGAAATAGTGATCAGAGGGGGGTCCACAGGGGAGGGGGTGCCCTCCTTGTGTCACCAGTGGCTTTCAGTCAGGTCTCTCTGGCACTGACACCCTCCTGCCTTGTGGGGCTCTGTGCAGCGCTGACTTCCTCTCCCTCCCTGTATCCTGCATCCCGGGGGGGCAGGGACCCCAGCACCCAGGACCCTCATCCTGCCACGCTGGAGTAGAGGGGCTCCCCAGGTAGAGATGGAGCTGAGAGGTGAGGTACAGTCAGCTCTGGACCTGAGAGAGCCCCCTCTCCCATGGCGGGCAGGTCTCACCCTCAGGGCCCGATGCCCAGGCCACACTCCAGACTGGTCCCTGGCCTGGGGCTGAGCGCTCCAGGTGGGCAACATGGGAAAAGCCAATGGCAACAGCTACTACTCTCCCGGCGAGGCAGTCAGGGGTACAGGCAGAGGTGGGGGAGAGAGATCTGAGCCGGCGGGTAGCAAGGAGGGCTGGAGCACCTCTGCCAAGAGCCGGTGCAGGCCACACAGGGCCCAGGGACTCACTGTCGTGCAGGGGCTACTCTCTGCCTCCACTGCCAGCGCCACCCCTGCCTGCCTGGGGCCTTCACTTTCCTGCCTGGTGAGGGCAGGGGCCACTCCCCTTGACTTCCGGCACCTACCTTCTCAGCGCCCGGGTATAAAATCCCGGGAAGCCTATGATGCATGGAGGCAGGGAGCGCAGCTGAGCCCGGCAGACCCCAGAACCATGCAGGGGAGAAGGCAGTCCCCAGAGGCAGGGGTGCTGGCGCAGAAAGGTGGAGAGATGCTGAGCCAACCCCAGGGCCCGTGACCCCAGGCGTGGCCTCCTCCCCCCTCCCCAGCATGAAGTGCTGCGTTGTCCACCTGTGTCTGAGAAATGCTGATGGGCCCCTGGAAGATCATAGAGGTCAGGTGGGGGTCACTGAGAGACCTTCCAGTACCATCTTACCATTCTACACCTAAGGAAAGGGAGACCCTGAAGAGTTGCATGTCTCCCTGAGGTCACACTCAAATTAGTCTCAGAGGCTCGTCCTACCGAGCTGCACACCTCACAGAGGGGCTGTCGAGCCCTCCCATGGGCACTGGGGTGGGGGGCAGGAGAGCCCCCCACAGGCAGCACTGTGTTCTCTGGTGGGAGGGGCATCAGTCCTGGGTGAGCTCAAAGAAGGCAATGTCCCCGTGGATGTCACCATGGAACGCGAGGGTGGGTTGGACTTTATGGGCCTGAGATGGCCAAGGGGCCCCAGGTGAGGGGCAAACCAGACAGGGGTAGGGGCAGCCTGAGCTACAGACGGGTGAAGCCCTTTCTGACCTTAGCTGGTTCTCCTTTCCTTTGAAGCACTATCTTGGGCAAAATCAAATGCGCTTTTGTTCCCTTTTTGCTGGACTCTGAGCCCAGGAGGGCGGCGTCGGGCTTGCTCTGGGCTCCGCCCCCAGCACCCAGCACCCAGCACCCAGCGCGACGCCTGCCCCCTGCAATGACCGATTGGCAGTGGACAGAGTGAGAAGAGGCTGCCAGGGGGTTGGGGTGATGCCACATTGGGCTTCAAATGGCCCCGAGCACGTCTGTGGCCAGTGCTCCCTGCAGACCTGGGTGCCAAGCCCGGCTGCCTCTCTAACCTCTGCGTGTCCTGGGGGTTAAGCGCCCCGACTGAATCTCAGCTGCCACATCGTTAAGGGCAATAAAAATGACCGGGCTCTGGGAATCGGCCCAAGCTGTTTTCTCTGAGGCCATGAAGTGGAAGAAGGAGGATGGAACTTATCTCTCCTTACCCGAGTCACTTCGGGCACGCCACTTACCTTCTCCTCTGTAAAATGAGACCACGCACCCGATTAATAGAGTTCCCTTCTGGCTCTCTCATTCCTGAAGTGAAACCTCGTTCAAAATTTCAATATAAAACAGACAGAAGTGGGGCTGCCTGGCCGAAGTTGGGGGTTCACACTGGCCTCCTCTTTGCCCTGGTAGCTGCCATCACACCCCTCCATGGAGCCCCAGGGTGCCAGGGGATCTCAGTTTGAAATTTACCCTGAAGGCCTAGAACTCTCTCTGGATCCAATTCAGATGCAGCAAACACAGGGAAACAGCTTCCGTCCCCAGGAGGCCCCACCCTCCAGCTGCCAAGAAGGCTTGTGCAGGCCCCTGCAGACCCGGACCCCAGGCAGCATCCTTGGGTGTCACCCATGGAGGCCGGGCCACCCTGCAGACTGGAGAGGGCTGGGGCCGGGCCAGAGGAGGCCCAGGCTGTGGGGCTCACACCTTTCTGGCATCCCTGTCACCTGGGTCCTCCCCCGACGGCCCCCACTGCCCGCACTGGGACAGGCTTAACGCCCAGCATAGGAGGTTGCCGCCTTCAAGCCGCCTCCCCCTGCCAGGCCATGGCTGGCACACCCTGCAATTAAGGCTGCCTGTCCCCTGCCTTCCCACCACGCCCGCCTCGCCTCCCCACTCTCCGTTAATTGCCGGGTTTGCCCTTCACCGTTTCAGCGGTAATGCTGAGGCACATTTCCCCCAGCTGTGGCCTGTTTCAGTCGCTGCAGGGAAGAGAATCAAGATGGCTTCAGCAAAGTGCTCCTGTCGCCTGGGGAAGGGAGCTTGGGGGGCAGCCAGTGCTTCTCAAACCAAAATGTGCACGTGTTTGACCCTGATATTTATTTGCTGAAGGTGCAGACTCTGGTCCCTGTGGGTCCAGGGAGGGGCTGGAGATTTTACAGTCTCACCAGCTCCCAGGGGACGGTCAGTGGCCCTCAGTGTAAGGTGTGAGGGTGCAGGGGCGATCGCGGGGGCAGTCAGGGACCCGAGCAGTGGGGTGGCTTGCACAGGACTAGCTGGGCAGCTTGGAGCAGGTCCTGCTACCCATCTGGAGGCCTATCCCAGGTTGCTGTGAGGACCAGAAGGCAGGTGCACTCGATTCTAGCCCAGGGCAGGTCCTGCCAGGAGGGCTCCTAGGAGCGACAGGGACCCCAGTGTCCTTCCTTCCCACCCTGCTGACAAAGTGTCACCCTCTTCTGAAGAAAGGATGCTTTTTATTCATTCCAGAGATCTTTACTGAGTGCCTGTGGCATGCCAGGCACAGTTTAGGTTCTGAGGATATAGAATAAGCAAAACAGACACATCGCTCCCTCCTGGGGCTTCTGTTCTACTGGGAGTTGGGGTAGGAAGAGACGACAGCAAGGTAAATAAGTCAAATACAGAGTGTTATTGGCAATACATGCTAGGAGAGAAACAAAGCAAGAGAGGGAGAGGGAGACGATGTGGATGGGGGGGTGTTAATTTAAATAGCGTGGCCACAGGCTAGCCAGGCTATCCCAGCAGGACTTTTAGAAGACTCGAAGGTATAGGCTCCTTTAAAAAACAGAAGGGATTTCTGAATGTGTGACAAGAACGTGAATTCCTCCACGACAGGCCTTGTTCCTCCCACACTGGGCAGCTGGGGTCTGCATCGTGGCCACCAAGCGGTGCAGGCAGGGGTCAGGCTGTCCCAGCGCCAGCCGACTGTCCCTCTGCACACCGGCAGTTGTGGGATGGGAGGGGAGCTCTGCTAGGTGCTTTGAATCTGTGACATCATTAATTCTTCCCCAAAGCACTCTGTGAAGCCTGTCCTTTTGGCGGTGGGCTGCCTTCCTGGTCCTCGGCCCTGCCCTAAGGGAAGGAAGATGAGCTCACCCCCTGCCCCAGGCCAAGGGGAGCAGTCACACACGGCCATCTACCCCCACAGCCCCACGGTGTCCCTGCCGTGGGAGAATTTGCCAAGAAACTCCCAAAGCCATCGGGGAGCCAGGCTGGAGCCCCAGCAGGTTCTGCTGGGTGGAAAGAGGCAGATTGAGTCAGGGCAGCTGTGAAATTCTAAATTTCGCACTTTAACTGGAGTCCGAGGGGTTAAGTCTGGCCATCCACACTGCTCCACAGCGCTGCCCCGCTCCCAGGCCCTGCGGGGCTCCCAGGGCCTCTGCTCCCTTCCTTTCAGGTCTAACCCAGGAGACAGAGGTGGGGGTGGAGGCAAAGGAACCAAGCCAGGAAGCTGCAGAAATAGCTTTCAGGGGGCGGAGGGCGTGGCGCTCACTGAAGGCCACACCAGAGGCAGGGTGTTGTTTCTGTGCCCTCCCTCCAAGGCCGAGGGGATTTCTCAGACACAGGCTGCTTTCCCAGGAGTTGGGCCTCCAGCCAGCCAGGTCCCTGCCCTTCCCAGCCTGTGTTTCCTCTCGCTGTTCTCCACTTAGCCGCTGGGAGCACCAAGAGCTGGGCCCAGCTAGGAGGGGACAGCTACATCCTGCTGCCCTTGGCCTCTTGCGGCGGGGACTGGCCAGAGTGTCCTGTGCCCGCAGCATCTAGGCTCCGTCTGACCTCACCATGGGCACAAGCCAGCTCCAGGCATGAGTGTGGCTGAGGTGGGGTCTCTCTTCAGTGTCCCCTCCTCGTCTAGATGGTCTTTTCCTGTCCCAGACTCACCCACAGGGGGACATTCCTGCCCCACACAGAACTCCTTGTGAATGGAGGCTGCACGAGGTGCCAGGTGCCCATCTCTGGGCAGCTGGGTGCAGGAGGAGCACCCGGCAGATGGGCCCCGGACCCAGCAGCAGAAACGCCTGCCAGACGGGACAGCAGTCGGCTGGGGCTGGGGGCTCCATAGACAGAGGGCTTGAGGGCCAGAGGGGCCGGGGAACGGTGGGGAAAAGGGGTCCTAGGAACCGATGGGCCGTGGGCTCTCCCTTCATGAGAGAACCTGCTGGAGCGAGGAACAGCCGCCCCAGCGGAAGCCACTGCTCACACAGAGGCCACACCGTCCTGGGCCACTCCAGCCAGTGACCCGACACAGCGCAGGCAGCAGAGCGGGACCTTCCTGCCCCACCGACTCCTCTATGTGCAGGCATCGCGCTGGTGCGGGGCACTTCCTCAGTGCGTCCCCTCCCTTCCTTCCCTCTCTCCCCTCCACAGTTCCAGGCTGCCTCTGAGGGCCCTCCACCTGCCCTGCTTCCAGCTGCCCGGCTGCCGCAGGCCTCCTCCACTGCATCCTCTGCCTTGCTCATTCTGGGCGGCTCTCCGCAGGACCCAGAGCGCACCTGGGAGGATCCGTGAGCTCTGTGCTGAGCGGCCCGGGAGTCAGACCTGGGGCGGCCAGCCTTGAGGGCAGGTGTAGGGGTCCGCCCTCCGCGTCCCCTGCTCTGTGCCTCCTTTCTGCCACGTGGGCCGCTGGCAGTGCGGGCCTGAGACCCATAGGCTCCTGTCCACTTCCTCACCCCCGCCCAAGGTGGCACTGACTGGGTACCCTCCCAGCTGCACCCCGGGTCCAGTTCCAAGGGACGAGACCCTGGAGTGGCCTGTCTTGAGTGAGGGCCCCTCAAACCGATGTTGCCAGAATCTTTGGCTGGGTCTCGTCATTAGCCCACGTGGGACAAGACAGCAGGACCTCCAAGAGCCGGGCAGGGGTCCCTCCCACACTCTGTCCTGGGTCAGGCACCATCCACCTTGCTAGGCCCTGAGGACCAGCCCGGGGGTCCCATGACTGCTCTTCCCCAGCCCCGCCAGGGCACAGAGCCCTCCCCAGCCTCTCCCGTGAGGGCCCGACCCCTCTCACAGTCTGTTGCTCTTGCTTGGCCCAGACCCCTGAGGGCCAGTGCTCCTGTCTGGGGTCCCGGAACCTGGTGGGCACTCACCCCACTCCCTGGGAGCTTCTGAGTGGGGTCGTGTTGGAACCAAGGTTCTGTGTGGGGTGCAGGGGTGGCCCCTGGAGAGAGGTCCCACCTGCCCTCAGCTGCCACATCAGTCTGGTCCTTGTGCCTCCCTCAGGTGGGCCATAGCCCGCCTCACCCCTGCCTTGTCACCCACCTGCCATGGCTTCCCTTGGCGACTCCTGCCACCCATAGGTGCAGTCCCAGACCCTGCAGGGAGGCCGGCCCATCAGGTCTCCTCATGGCTGCGGGCACAGAGGCCACCAGCATCCCTTGTGCTGTTCCCATCAGGAACTAAAGGGGCTGATGTCATAATAAAGGCACAGGCACCACAAGTTGGAAGCAATGACACCCAGTGACAAGGGGGTGGGTCTAGGCAATGCATGTCTGAGCAGTCAGTTCCCCAAGGCGGGCACTGGGCTAAGCGCCTTCTCTCATCCAATGCCACCAGCCGCGTGGCCTCCATCACGTTCCTTAAACTCTCTGTGCCTCAGTCGCCTTGTCTGACAAAATGGGAGTGGAGAAGAACTGCCCCCGCGCAGGGTGGTCTGTGAGGACTTGGGGTGCTGCCCCAGTGAGACCCCGAGACACTGTCAGGACCTGCGTGGGCTTCAGCAAACGCTGGCGATGACAGGGATGGGGAAGCAGCTGAGAGCCAGGGTGGGGTGACGTGCCCAAGGTCACGCAGCCAGCGGGCAGCTGGTCACGCTGCCAAGAGCCGGCAGGAAATAGAAGCGGACAACGCTGGGTCGGTTTTCAGCGTCTCTCCGCGGAAAAGCCGGCTGAAGTTTCCCTCGCCACACAGAAATCGATGCGCAGGAGGTTGTTAAAAACCACCTCCTCATCGGCCTGCCGCGGCCGGGAGCTGAGGGCTGCTGTCTCGCTGCCCGCCCTGCCCCATCCCCGCCGGGTGCGCGGCGCGTGGCTGCGGAGGGACAGGAGGCAGGGCCGGGCCTGCCAAGGTTACTCCCTCTCAGCCCCTGCTTACCACCGTGCGCTCCCGGGAGAGACATTTCTCCCCGGCTGCTTCACATCCAGAGGAGACCGGCAGCTCTCAGCAAAAAATAAGGCAAGTGTGAAAACAGCTTTTTATGCCAACTGGGGCCCCACTTCCAGGGAGGCCTTCCCGGGAGGCCAATCTTCTGCCTAGCTTGGAGTCGCACCCTTCCCTCAGGAGACATCACAGCTGGAGCTGTCCCCCCCAACCCCTGACCCCCAGGGAGTGCTTGGGGGGGCTTTCCGACGGAGGCCAGGGGCTGGGGGAGGGCAGTGGAGGTGTTGAAACACTTCGGACCATCCACTGTGTTGCTGAAAGGATTGGCCAGGACACCTAGGTCAGCCACCAAGAACAAAACCCGACACGTCCTGGCCATGGGTAGAAGGAAAATGAGGTGATTTTTCTGGGATTTTTGAGAATATTTGGGCCTTGACGCTGCCACGATAGGCGGTACTGAATTAGCAACCCCCAAGTCTTCGTGGCTAAGAGCAGCAAAGGTTTTTCCCTTGCCCATGGCAGGTGTCCACCATGGCTGGCAGGAGAGCAAACATTTCTCTCTGGGGCCACATCGATGGGCAGTCACCACCTTGGACTTTGCCAGCTTCCATTTCGGAGGGAAGGAGACCCCAGAAGGTCTCTCTCACACCAGCGTTCAGAAGCTTCTGCCTGGAAGTGTCGTAGGTCCCCTCCACTCACTGGCCAGGACTGGTCCCACGCCCTGCCCAAACACTGAAGGCCCAGGAAGGCAACCCCCCAGGGTGACCACCATCCGTCTGCCCTGTTCTCAGGTTGCAGACCACACCCAGGCAGGAACCCCCTGCCCTGCTCACACCCTCCTGCCACCATAAAAACCACACAACAGCCAGATTGCAGGTCCCGGAGCTCAGGGCCAGGCCTGCTTGGAGCCCCCTGGCTGGGCCACTAGTGTTACCTTCCTGTTTCAGCTGTTCACTTTTTTAAAATTAAATTTTATTTTTTAAATTATAAATTGACAAATTATGGTTATATATATTTATGGGATGCAAAGTGATGCTATGATTTATGAGTACAATATGGAAAAATTAATTCAGGCTAATTAACTCACATATTCGTCATTTTTTTGTGGTGAGAACATTTGAAATTTACTCTCTTAGCAATTTTGAATTGTACAATACATTATTATTTACTATACTCACCACACTGCACGATATATCTCAGAGAAAATAAAACCTGTGCACACGGGTCGTCCCAGCCACTCGGGAGGCTAAAGCAGGAGGGGTTTGAGATCAGCTTGGGCAATGTAGCGAGACCCTGTCTCTTAAAAAGACAAAAAAAACGTATTTGTTCTGTCTAACGGAGGCCTGGTACCCTTTGACTATCGGCCCCTTGTTCTCCTCGCCCCCCACAGCCTCTGGCAGCCGCCGTTCTGCCCTCCGCACCTTTGCACCGGAGCGTGTCACATTCCACGTGTGGTGAGAACATGCATGTTTGTGTCGTGTGCTGGCTTACTTCACTCAGCATGGTATCTCCAATTCCATCCATGTTGACACAAATGACAGAATGTCTTCCCTTTTCGAAGCCGAATAGTATTCCGTTGTGATATATACCACATTTGCTTTCTCCCTTCAGCCGTGAAGGGACATTCAGGTTGATTCCGTGGCCGGGCTGTCGTGAGCACCGCTGCAGACGCGGCGTGCAGACGCGGCGGTCGCTTTTGGTCTGAGCACGGACTCAGGTCTCCAGTGACTGCTACTCGCGTACAGCAACGGTCTCCAAAGTCCTCAAACTATACACAGCTGAGTATGCATATAGAAATGTTAGTACATATGGGTGTATATGTGCGTGTGCGTGTGTGTGTATGTGCGTGTATCCCTGCCGCTCCCCGTTGGGGGTGGGCTTGCAGCTCTGGAGAGAAGCTGAGGTCCGAGCACCTTTGCCATTCTAACCCGTGTGACCCAAGGGTCAGTCAGGGGCGGGGTGAAGGGGCCCTGGAAGCCGTCTTGCTGCAATACAGCCGCTCATCAGACAGATGATCAGAGGATAAAGTGGGGCCTCAGGAGGTAAAAGATGTCTGCTGTCACCAGCTAGAACAGGGAGGCGCTGACTCATGTTTCATCTGGAGGGATTTGGGGACCTGCAAAGTGACACTTGAGACGTTGCCACAGCATCCATTCCCAGGCCCCACTGAGATTGCTGTGTCCCGCCTCAGCCTGACCCGGACCACCTCTGCCCCACACTGCACGTCCCTACCTGTGACTGTGAGTGCTCTGGTCACATTAGTCATCTTACTCTCCTGCCACTTGCAGCCCAGAGAGCCCACAAAGTAGCTCCCAGGCAGTCAAGGAGGTGGAGCAGCCAACAGAGCCTTCCCCCACTTGTCTGCACTCCAAGGGGACATTTTCAGCTGGTTTTCCGCCAGGAAGAGCCTTTGTGCGTTCACATGCATGCACCCGCCCATGTGTGCATGTATCCATCCTCCCAGCCAGTCAGAACACATCCTCCTTTCCTTCTAGTTTCCTGAGCGCCTACTATATGCCAGGTGCTATGTTCACCAACTGAGGGCAGAATGAGGACCAAGTTGACATGGTGGCCTTAATGGGAATGACTGACTGCTCTCTGATCCTTCCAGGGAGCAGATTTTGATTAGAGAAAGGGCCCGGCGTACAAGGAGGGAGAGAGAAGAGGGGCACGGACAGCGAAGCTGAGGCTGCAGAGGGGGGCGATGGTTGCTAAAGTCTTTATTCACAACTTGCAGAGCAAAACCGGCTGCCAGCCAAACCCCATCCAGAGGGGGACCTGAGAGCAGAGACCCCTATACAGCCTGTGGGGACAGGTGTGGGGCCGCCCTCACGGCTCCGTGCAGGGTGAGGGCTTGCAGGTCCTGCCAGAAGATGCCTCTCGAGGGCACAGGCGGGGAGGAGCCACTGCCCGAGGCAGTCAAGTGGTTCCTGTGGGCACAGGAGAGAAAACAGTGTGAGTGTTAACACACGGAGACTTTGCTGTGCAGAATGTGTTGTTCTGTTACAAGTCAGAGGTGCCACACTTGTTACTGAATCACCTGGTTGACTCCAAGTTTTAAAATGCAATTTCCGGGCTCTTGTTGCCTCTCCTAAGGGCAACAGGGTTGCTCTAACTGGAGACCTTTCCCCTTTGACACGTCCCCTGGCTACTCCAGACTGGATGCATTCGGGTGGTCACTTCCCAGGTCAAAACCTGCTGTGGTCTCATTACCCTGCAGCGCGGACCACGCTTTCAAGACTCCCTCTTGCCTCTACCACCAGCCCAGCCTGACCCACTGTGGGACACAGCCCTCCGACACATCTGTGCGCTGTCCACCCTGCGCCGTCCCCCACAGCAGGTCCCCCGCTGCTCTCCTCTTGGCACCCGCTGCTCACCTGGGGCCCTCCCACCTCACCCTCCACCAGGAACCCTCTCTTCGGGGTGCTCTGGAACGCCTGCGGTACGGTTGTGCTTGAGTAGTTATGTGTCAGCTTCAGTGGCTCGAGGGAGGTCTTGCCTGGGCCACCTTGTCTCCAAAACTCAGCATTACGCTCCTCAAAAAAAAAAAAAAAGAAAAAGAGGAAGGCCACTTAACATCATGGAAAAGACAAGGGCATCAAAACAGCTGGATTCTGATCCGATCTCTGCTACAGTCAGGTGACCTCACAAATGCATCCATTTCCTTGCCTGGAGAATGGGACATTTCCTGGACTCTGTGCACCTGGGAGTGACCAGGAGGCTCAAATGAATGTATTTCAAGCTGAAAACACTTTTCAGATGCTGGCCCCATGACCAAAGGCCAGGCTCATACATCTGCTCCATTTTCGTGGGACACAGCCCTGGGCATACAGTAGGTGCTTAATCGATGCAGGTAACCATGAAAGTATCAATGCAGGTAACCATGTGGCCAGTGGAGGGCAGGCAGGTCAGACTCTGCTGAGGGCTCAAGGCTGCACCATGGGAAAGGCCAAGGAGTGGGCGGGACGGGACAGGCAGGCCCTGCTCTTGGGGGACTGCGGCTGGGAGCCGGAGCCCCTTCTTCGGCCACTCCACAGTGGAAGAGCCAGGAGCACCTAGGAGGAGTGGCCCAGGCTCCCCACCTGAGGACATTTAGAAGGGACAGGAGCCCAAGGGGCAATGCGAAGGCCTGAAAGTGGCCCCATAGCCTCCCGAGGGCTAGAGATGCCGTGGAGCAATGTGTCTTGGCGTAGAATCCTCAGCCAGCCAGCCTGGGACAAGGATGGGTCTGGGCCCCAACAGCACACACGTGGAGCCAGGGACGCATGCAGGTTCCTGATGGACACAGGGCTGATGAGCGACAGAGCTCTTAGTTACTGACCTGGGACCACGTCTCAGGCTGGAGCTCACTTCCTCCAGGGAGCCGCTGAGAACCTCTGGCAGCGGCTCCTCCACCCTCAAAGGACATGTGGGACACAGATGTACGGAAGAGTTTAGAGAGGGCCCCGGCGTGAGCCGTCTGGGGGCTCCGCACACCCTGCCTCGAATGTGGGGATGGAGACCCGGGGAGGTGGGCCTGGGGCCTGGTGCCACGCTCTGCCGCCACGCTCCAACGAGAAGGCTCTGAAAGGCCTTCCCATCAGCTCTTCGGCTTTAATCCTGGGCCCAGAAACTCCCTCCCCCTGGCTCCACGGTGGGACAGGTTGCATTCTCCCTGCCCAAAAGGGGCCACCACCTTCCCTGTGCCTTGGCTAAGGCAGAGCAAGGCCCAGGCTGGGGTCCAGCCCTCGTGCCAACTTGGCTGGAGCTGCGAAGTCGGAGCTCGGCTGCAGGCGGAGGCGCTGCTCGGTCGCTCTGGGCCCAGCCCGGCCACGGGAACCCCCGCCCCCACCCAAGGCCCCCACTGTGGGGGTCGGTGACTCAGAGGAGGCTCTGGTTTCTGTCAGACTCTTGAGGCTCAGGCAACGTGATCCTGAAACAATGACAAGCCTCAGAACAATCCTTCCTGGCTCCCTCAGGGAAGCATTTCAGGCCCGGCCAAAAACACAGCAGAACGGAAAATGACATTGGGAGGGAAAGGTCGGGCCGCTGGGCCTCCCACGGCTGGGAGCAGGTGGCTGCTCGCGCCAGAGGGCCAAGTGGCGTGGTCTGTGGGCACAGGTGGGTGGCAGTGACCCTGCAGATCAGCCTGGGCCCTGGCCGCTGACGCTGAGCAGGCAGCCCCCTGCCGCCCTGGCCAGGACACCTCGGGACAGTGCCCGGCCTCTAGGCCAGCAAGACAGCTCGGGTGTGACAGTCACATTTGCCTCGAGCCCCAGGCTGCTCGTGGGTGCAGGAGGAGGTGGCAGAGGGAAAGCAGAACCCTGTCACACGGCATTCGGCACAATAACCGAGGCAGCTGGCCCTCCTTACAGATCTGGCAATTACAGAGCCCCTACTGTATGCCAGGAAGTACATTTTTTATGGCTTCTCTTCACATTGGCCCCACCCTGTGAGTACCACTAACACTAGTCCCATTTCACAGGTCAGGAAATTGAGGCTTCAGTAATTGAGCAGAAGCTGTGATGCCCCATCCAGAGCCTTGGCCGCCCAGCTCTCCTGCAGGACAGGAGACACCAGGACAGGAGATTCATACTAGCCTGCTTCTCTATTCTTTTCTCCTCTGCCACCTTGGGAACATGCTCCTTCCCTGCAAGCACAGCTCAGACGTGCAGAGAAGGCTGATCCCCCAGGGCCCCACGTTCACGGGGATGGAGTCTGTACAAATGCCCACCTCCACCCTCTCCAATGGAGACACCAGAGGCCTGGGTCCCACGGTCTCGCTGAAGGCCCAGAGGGTGGAGCCCGTTGCCCACAGTGGAAACCCTCATTCGTGGACTCTGTAGGGCCTCCCTCCTGCTCTGCCTCCTTCCTCCACCCCTAACCCCCTCCTGTGCTTCCAGGATCACTTGCAAATAAATCCAACTTCTTCCTGCGGTCTGCTTTGTGGGGAACCCACATGTACCCATGCCCCTTCCAGGCAGGCGGGGGAAGCATGGTACCCCCTGCAAAGTGTGACATGGGGTGGGGGTGGGGTGGCAAACACCAGGTTCAGTTCAGGATTCAACAAGAACAAAGGATCCTGCTGCAAAGATGCACGCAGACAGTTTAAGGGGGAAAAGAAGTTGGATGCGATCGTAGTGTGAAAACACTTTGGCTGCAAGTAACAGGAAATTCAGCTCAAACTAGTCTAAGCAGAGGTGAAGGGCTGCAGGGTGGGCTCCCCCACGGCCCCTGCTCTGGTCGCTCTGGTTCCCCTGTGTGGTCCCCTCCCCACCCTGAGGTGTGTCACTGGATGGCCTTGGCCATTCTGGGCTCACGTTCGCTCCTGATGGTGTCTGAAGAGCTCCACCCCTGGGGGCTCTTCTGGGGGGCCCTACCAAGAGAGACGCCTGGGGGGACCATGACAAAAAACTGGGTTCTTAAGATGGCAGAAGGGGTGGTGGAAGCTGGGTGAGTAACCAAACAGCTCCTATTGAAATTTTTTCCTCCAATTTAAGTTTCTGCCTGGTGAGTTATCCTTAAACCTCCGCTTACTGGGAGCAGAGGCTTGCCTGGTGGCCCATGCTAGCCAATGACAAAGGGTGGCATATTATCTTCAAGGCAAAGCTCAGAAATGGGCAATCCTTTCACAGCATCTCTGTGTCTACAGTGAACGCATGGGCTGTGGTTTAACTATCTAAACATAATAAGGTTGTATTATGCAAGCAAACATGTTCTTAACTAGAGGAGTGGATTTAAATGTAAGAGTAACCCATGGCCTTCTCCAGGGAGCTGAGTGCTCTCCCAGCGTCCTGCCCACAGCCCTGCGGGCGCCCATCAGTGCCCAGCCTTGCCCACGTGCTTGGCTGGCTGAGCAGGGGCCGGCCTGGGGGGGCACAGTGTGCAGCCCTGGACCAGGCCGGCCTGGTCTCCCTCACCAGGGGTCCTAAAAACAGGGACACATCCCTATCTCTTCCCCAGTCAATCCCAGCAGAGACTTTCCAAGGCTTCAGCACCTCCTTTAAATAATTCCCTGCTCCAGGTACTGACAGATCGAAGAAAATGCTCCCAAACACGGGGACTACTCGAGCCTGGAGTCTCAAGTCCCCACCTTCCCCAAGAATCGAGAGCGGGCTGTTCCTCCTCATGCAGTGGAGTAGGGTGGGCGGTGGGCTCCACTTGCAACAGCGTGGCCTTGAGCAAGGGAGTCCACCTGCAAGACTGTGAGAGGGGGACGATGGTGTCTACCTAACAGGGTGGGGGTGGGGGTGGGACCCCACTAGCCAGTGCTGAGGCCCCACGCGCAGCGAGGCTCTCCAGCCACATGGACCCCCGCCTCGCTGGATCATTCAGGGTGCAGCTGGAGGCAGAAACCACCTCAGCCCTTTGAACTGAGAGTTTACCCTAAAGAACTGCCAACCCTTGTGCATGCAAGGACAGCAAGCGAAAATGCAAACGGAGGTAGCACCATAGGGGAGGGACTGCAGGGAGAGGGCAGGGAGCAAAGAGGCCAGGGTGGAATGATTCAATCCCCAAGGGCTGCTAGGAGGTGGGCCTGGGCCGGTCACTGCTGGTCTGTCCCAGTGAGGAGGAAGGGACAGCAGAGCAGGCTCGGCAATGTCCCCTCGCACTTAGTCATGAATGGGCTCTGTCTCTTCCAGCTCTTTGGCCCTTGCTGTGCCCTGTCCCCTCCTGCGATGCTGTGTGGCAGGCAGCAGATCAGACGGCCACCTAGCAACTCACTTCTACTAAGGAGAATCCGACAAAGGTAATGGGATGTCACTTCCAAGATTATTAGGCTGCAAAATGACTGTGACTCCCATCTTGCCTGCCTTCTCTTGCTCTCTCTCCTTCGGAGCGCTGGCTCCGGGAACAGCCGGCTGCCGTGTTCCAAGCAGACTAATCCTTGCCTGCAGCCAACAGCCGGCGAGGGCCTGGCCTCGCCAGCAGCCACTGGAGAGAGCTTGGAAGCAGATTCCGCAGCCCCCGTCAAGCCTTGAGAGCCTGCCACCATGGCTGGGGCCCGGGGACTAGAACCTCGGAGAATTTCCAGGGTTCTGCGCTCCGCTCCAGACCGACTTTCTCTGGCGTGGCAGCCCTCGCACCAGCCCTAGTAGGGTGCCAAGGCAACGGACACGCACAGATGCTCCTGGAATTACGATGGGCCCACGCCCCAATAAACACGTCCTGAAGTGAAAATATTATAAATCAGAAATGCATTTGATACACTTAAACCACAGAACTTCATAGCTCCATCTTAAACGTGCTCAGAACACTTATGTTAGCCTACAGTTGGGCAAAAACATCCAGCACAAAGCGTATTTTATAATAAAGTGTTGAATAGCTTATGTAATTTATTGAATACTATACATTATGTCCAAGTTCCCACAGTTTTGCACCATCATGAAGTTGAAAAATCTTGAGTCAAAACATTAGAAGGGGCCGGGCGCGGTGGCTCATGCCTGTAATCCTAGCACTCTGGGAGGCCGAGGCGGGTGGATTGTTTGAGCTCAGGAGTTCGAGAACAGCCTGAGCAAGAGTGAGACCCTGTCTCTACTAAAAATAGAAAGAAATTAATCAGACAACTAAAAATATATAGAAAAAAATTAGCTGGGCATGGTGGCGCATGCCTGTAGTCCCAGCTACTCGGGAGGCTGAGGCAGGAGGATCGCTTGAGGCCCAGGAGTTTGAGGTTCCTGTGAGCTAGGCTGACGCCACGGCACTCTACCCGGGCAAAAAGAGTGAGACTCTGTCTCAAAAAAAAAAAAAAAAAAAAAAAAAAACACATCAGAAGGACCAGCTGTACTTCCTCAGGGGGGCTATATTATATGCATTATTTGTTTCCTATAGCTGGTGGCAACGAGGAATGCCCCAACCCTGAGTGAGGGACAGTGGAGGCACGGGGGGTCTGCCTTGACCCGGGGTTCTGCAGTGTCCCCCACAGGGTGCCCTGCTTTGGCTCTGTCAGCGCCGCCACTGCCCCTCCGCCCCCCTCAGCCCATTTCTCACAGGCGCCTTGGTCCCCTGAGGACGCAGCTCCCTTTCAGTCCCCGCCTGGGCAGTCGGGCCATGGCCCTTGAGGCAGGGACATTTGACCTCACAATGATGTCTCCTGGCAAGTCAACCAGCTGGACTCTCAACAGATCCTGGGGACCTCCCTCGGAAGCAGGGAGATCTGCCAGGCTTCGCCCCACGCTACAGGGACAGAGGGAGTGAGGAGGAGTGGAACTTCATCCCTCTGTCCCCTGGAAAACCTGCCACAACTAGGGGGAGACCCGCCTGCAGGAAGCTATAGGGTGTCCTTCTTCCCTCCCGGGGGTCAGCCCTGGCAGGAGGGAAGAGAAGGAGCAGGGGGAGCCGAGGGAGAAGCTGGGCCATGAGTCCGAGCTGAGCGCTCAGGAGCCCTGGAGCGGGGCGGCCCTGCAGGTTTACCGGCCGTGGCTGCCCTGGGGTGGGAAGGCTGCTCTTCCAGCCTGGCAATCCCCCAGAGGGCTGGCGGCTCTGAGACACAGGCCTTGAAGTTCTGGGCCTTTCCAGCTTCTCCTTCCCTAGGGCCGTGAGCCTGGTGACTCAGCCCTGGAGGTGGAGGCTGCAAGGAAACTGGAGGAGCAGCGAATGAGGGGGCTGAGCCGCCAGCCCCGGGCCTTGGGGAGATGACTGGAGCAGCAGCCTGGGCCTGACTCATCCGGCCCTGGACTGCACGTTGCCCGGCAGACGTGCTCCGAGAAGCTGCTGAGGCATCTCGTGCCTGTGTCTCCTCATTTTCTCCCCCCTCCCATGTGCTGCAGCAACAACGGCTTGTGAGGCGCAGCCCCGGGTGGCGCCTGGTGACCCTCATTTTAAGGACCACCGACTTCCCCATCTCCACAATGGCTACAGCTCTCTCCTTCCCGACCAGAGTTGACAGCTTATGGTGCTGGCAGGAGGCCCCCTGACTGCCACACCAGTGACTGTCGCCGCAATAATGCTATGTGATGTTTCACCCTGAAACTCAGCAACTTAAAGCACAAAGCAATTACTTAGCTTAGGAACCTGCAGCTGTGACTTAGGCTGGGCTCACCTGGGCAGTTGTCCCAGCTGCTGGCTGGTCGAGGGTGGCTTCGGCTGGGGCACCTGGGCCCACTACTTCCATCCCAGGTGTCTCGTGCACAGCGACGAGTGGAAGTGTGTCCTCACGGCTGTGGTGAGGGGCACAGTGAGCAAGCCCCATGTGACCTCTGCTTGCACCCCACTTGCCGACATCCAGCTGGCCAAAGTGAGTCACGTGACTGATGTGGGGTCAGAAAACGAAGACCCTTCAAGGGGACCAACAATGGGTGCAGGTACAGGGAGGGTGAGGCTGACAGCTCCCTGCCCTATATGCTGCCTGATAGGAAAAGGAAGGCCAACAAAGAAACCCCCATGGTCACAATCACAATCACAAAGCTAATTGTGACATTAGAGCAAATAGCAATTCTGTCCCTGAGGACTTTCATGGGCGGGACCAAAGTGGCCATGACCTCATCACCACCTTGCCACCAGAATCCAGAGCAAGCAAAATGCCAAAGGACACTCATCAGCCTGAGTGCAGGTGACTTACAGGGAGCTCAACACGGGCCGGCGAAGGCCCTGGGGTCTGCTCTGAGCTGGCATGGAGCCTGTCCCTGTCCCAGCCACACGGCTGGCCTGGACCCCGTGGCCAGAAAGGGGAGGTGAGGAGGAGAGAGACAGCCTTCCCTGGGGTCCTTCCCCAAGCTGGGTTCTTGGTGGGCGTGGCAGTGCAGTGTGTAGGAACTGGCCAGAGGGGTCGAACAATCCAGTCCCCTCCACCTGCCCTCACTAGGCTGACACAAGCCTGCCACCCCCTGCACCGCCATGGCTGTCCCCTTCTTGGAGGCCTTGCCCTCAGCTCTTTTGTGCTGGAATGAAGTCATACTCCACGCAAGGCCATTGGCATCGGCACAAGGGCGTTCAGAACGTGAAACTAACACGGGTACTCAGGGCATGAAAGCCCTTCGTGATTATAAACGGTGTGATTCATGCCGCGCATGAAGGTGGGGTCAAAGGAACATTCGTTTCTTTAGTTACTCTTGATTTATTTACTTCCAGTTCTAGGCCTCGTTGTGCTGGGCTGGAGGGAATTTGACCTCAGTCATCCTTGGGCTTCTTCCTTGGGAAGAGCAGAGGTCTCAGGCTTCCCGAGGTCAAGGGGCCAGAGGCCCTGGTCACTGGTCTGTCCTGGATGTGGCTAGACACTAGAACCCAGCCTGCCCTGCCCTGTGTGGGCGTGAGAATCTTGACAAGTCTAGGAGTTCTGGAAGCCTCGTACCTCCCAGTGGTGCTAGAAAGCTCTAAGACTTTTAGACCCTGTTCCCCAGGGAAAAAAGAAAATAAAGTCACACATACACACACACAAAAAAAAAAAGGAAAAAGAAAAGCTAGAAACAAACTCGACTGATTCTCTATTCCTACAAATAATGGTGAGAATAACAATGTTAATAATAACAGCTAAGTTTGATTGCACGCTTGCTATGTGTCTAACGTTCTAAGTTTCTTATGAGTAATTAACTCATTTGATTCTCACAATAGCCCTAGGAGGGTGGTATTATTTCCATTTTACAGATGAGGAAACCGAGGCAGAGGAAGCATCCAGTAATCTGCCCAAGGTCAATAGCTAACCAGCAGCAGAGGTAGGATTTGAACACAGGTACCCTGGCACTCTGGAGGGCTGGAAAGCCCTCCTGCCTCTCTAAAGAGAAGCACAGTCACCAACAGGATTGCCAAGTGGTGACTCCAGGCTCCCTCTCTGGGAGCAGAAACCTGCTCTCACCAGAAAGAGTCCTGGTCTTGGAGGTGTCCACGGGGTTTTGCTGTCTTCTCCTCTGGTTCCAAAGCACTTGGTACTTCCACTGAGGGTCTTGGGGAAAGGCATCCAGGACAGACAGAGCCAAGCCTGCAGGCACCTTTGACACGCCTATTAATCCAGACAGATCACCGTGCGGCATCAACGTGCAACATTGATCCTCCAGTCGCACCAACTAGTCTCAGAGAAAGTGTATTGGCCAGAAAGGGAGTTTGGGGGGAGTTTTCTCTGAGGAGACCCCCCAGCCCTTAACCACCTAAGCTCAGAGGAAACCGCCTTCAGGAAGAGGTCAAACCACAAGGAAATTTGTTCTCACATAAGTAGATGCCCAGTGTTAGGGTGGGCTTCAGAACTGGCCTAATCCAGCACTGTGGTCCCATCTCTCAGTGATTTTCCCTGCTTTTCCCCTCCCTAACTGTGTCAGCTTCATCCTCAGTCTGGTTTCCTTCATGGTGGCAAAATGGTGGCAGCTGTCCCAAGCCTCACACCCACATGCCCAGATGTCCAGAGAAAGGGAAGGTGTTTCTCGTCCCTGGCTCACTCTTAAGAGCAAGGAACCATTTTCGCCTCTCACTGTCTCAAACTGGGTCACACGCCCACCACCAAGCCAGTGGAGCACCAGCTCTGGGGCCATGTGCTGATTGGCTTAGGCCTGGATTCCTCAACCAATCACATTGCCCAAGACAAGGGGATGCCACTTGGACTAATCGGGCTGAAGCCCTGGGTCAGGGATGCTTGGGCAGGCCTGTGGCGGGGAGCAGGAGGGAGGGCTGGCAGCCAGCAGCAGTGCAGCCGAGCTGTAAAAAGAGAGGACACTTGCCAAAAAGGGAGGCAAACCCCAGAAAATCAACCTCTCCAGCTCAAAATGGTCCTTTGCCTTAGGGGCTGGGCAGCTAGGCTGGCTCATGGCTGTGTCCTGACATGGATCCTTCCTTAGGGAGAGAGTTGGGGGACAGAGAGAGAGAAAGAGAGAGACTCCCTGGTCTTCACTCAGCACCTCACTTTCTGCAGAGTGATGAACGCTGGAGATGGAATTCCTCTGCCATGGGCCATCTGCCCAAAGTTGCCCAGGTCTTCAGAGACTCTTGGGAACTTGTGGCTTTGGTGCCCCGTCACTTATATATTTTATGAGCATGAAGCCATCCGAGGGTAGGTTTGACTCACATCTCAGCCAAACACCCCCCCGTGAAGAAGCGGCGTATGGTGGGAGGTGGAGCTGGCCTGGGAGCCTCTCACACAACGCGGGACAGGTGCTGAGGCCCCTGCTGATAACCCCCACCATGGGGGACCTTTACAACAGAGTCATTCTAGAATATTCCCTGTTAAACAGAGCCCTGCCTATTAGGTGGCTGCTGGTGTGGACTCCGTGCTGCCCATCAGACCCATGGTCTCAGTGACGCTTTGACAAGCACAGGTTAAAGACGTGTTTAAATAGCAAGCAGCAGCTTCCCTCGTGCAGCTGGGGACACAGGAGGAGCAGGTGGAGCAGCAGTCCCCAGCCCAGCCCTGGCTCCCGAGCCCTCTACTCCCTGCCTGGATTAGGTGTCGGGTACTCTTCAGGGTGCCACGACTGTCACCACGGCCCAGATAGGGAAACAGTGTCGTTTACATGTCAGCTGGCACCGAAAGTCTTTCAGCAGCCCTAAGCCAGCATGCCCCATTTACAATGGGGCAAATGTGCCTTGTTTTTTCTGTTTTTAAGTGACATTATCACCAAAGTGATCATGTTGTGGTCTGGAAGGAAAATCGCTCCTTGGCCAGACACTGCCTCAGAGTCAGCACATGCCAGCCACTCCCGGGGAGTGCGGGAGAACAGGCACAAAACTCATCCGCAGGACCCGACCTCGGCAACTCCAAGTTGAAAAAAACAGCTGAAGAATGATATTATCCGTGCAATGCTCACAAAACCATGCTATATAGAATGCGCAACTTTTATGTGTATAAACATATAGAAAACAAACAGACTCCAGACCACGATCAGCAAGAGAGCCTGCATCTGAGGAAGTGAGGGTGGGCACGATATTAACACCACCACTGTTTTCATTCTTCCTGAGTCCTTCCCAGGGCTGCTGGGAGTGGGGGCCTGGCTGCACAGGGAGATGTGGTTTGATGTCTGACCTTGTTTTGGGTTTAAAGGCGTCCAAGTAACTTGTCTCAGCACTTAGAAGTGCATCAGAGCCAAATGTCTCCAAAACTGGGCCTTGAGCCACAAGCAGAGGAAAGGAGGCCGCGGGCTTGGCAGGAGCGTGACCGGGCGGAGGCTAGAATCAGGTCCTCAGGAGCGGATCCCTCTGGGGCAGGAGAAGGGCCTTCCTACACCACCCCTCACCCCACCCTAATCCAGCTCCAGGGAGGCGGGATAAAAACTGAGCTGGCCCTAAGAGAGGGAGGGAAGGGGCAAGAGGGGAGTGGAGTTGGGGAGGTGAACAGCGAGAAGTTTCCTTTTGAGGCTTTATAACGTACTGGGCACGTTTCATTGTCCCTCAAAAAAAAATCCCAGGAGCACCTCTTTGTCGTCCCCCTTTATAAGACAAGGAAACGGGGCTTAGAGAGGCCGAGGGGCACGGCCGGGCTGGGGGCGAATACACGCTGTCTGCCTGCAGGCCTGTGTCCGCTCCAGGGCAAAGGGTGCCTCTGGACTTTAGGGACAGCAGAATGTGGGGGTCCCAGTGGATGGGACCCGGGGAGTGTCACCTCCAGAGTCAGCCCCGCCTGGCCCACAGGAAGGCTCAGCCCTCCCTTCAGCAGTTTCCTTGGTTCTCTGGCCCCAGGGCCAGGTCCTCGAAGCCCAGAGCAGCCCTTCTGAACCTGGGTCCAGCGCCCACGAGGTCAGCACGGGGAGGCGGGGCCCGGGGAGCGCACACGGAGGCTCACGCGTGCCCATGCCACAGGCCCGGCACAGCTGCCCTGGGTGGGATTTACAGCAGCCCAGAGACGGCCCCACCTGACCTGAGGCTATGTTGAAAGACACATGTGCTTTGATTACCTGGAAACATGGAACAAACGTAGTTGTTACTTAATAAATGCAGGTTTCCAAGGCAGAAAAAATCTTTTAGTCATGTGGGGCCCAGGGTGGGTCTTGGGGGCAGCCAGCAAAGGGTCCTGGTGGAGCCCTATGGCAGGGTCCCCTGGCTCTGGCTCCCTCTCTGAGCCCTCTCTGGCCTGTGGCTGGAAGCAGCCCACCCTCGAGCCGATCACCATCAGCCCCTGGGCTGCCTGGGATCCCAGAACAGCCAGGCGGTGACCACCTCAGGCAGGGTTTCCGCACGCGGTGGACTTCCACACATACCTGTTGGTTGAAGGACCCGGGCAGCACGCCTGACCGCGACAGCAGGGAAGAGCGAGCCCAGCCTGTGCTCATGCACCCAGTCCCAGTGCATCCAGCTGGGCAGGTTTCTTCGTCTCTCTGGTCCTCACTGCCCGCCTGGACGGCCCGGAAGCTTCCTCAGAGCACCGTGCAGCAGCACCGTGCTGGGCACGAGGGGAGGATGTGCCTGATCTGAGGCTACAGGGTGGACACTGAGAGGTTGAAAAGAGCAACTTAAGTTCACGGAAACCCCTTGCTGTCTGGCTTGAGTTTGGGTAAGCATCAGGACCCACTTTCCAGAGAGTCTGCTCTCCTCTTTCTCATCTGCAAAACTCTCACCAAGTCTATTTCTGATCTTCAGCTGGAAGGAATCTTTATTTTTAAGACGCTAACCCTGGCACATCCAAGCCACAGAGCGGCAGCTGGCGGGGAGCTCAGAAGACATGATAGGACCACGTGGGTGCACCTGGAAGGTTGGCCTTTGCTTTCAGAGCAAGGATGAAAATTCTTGTCGCAAACCTCTGGCCTCATAAGTCCAGTCGAATGCCTCGGTACAAAGAAAACTTTTTTGTCTGTTTGTTATGAACATTTTTAGGTGCGAGAATTATTTTTATGAGCCAGGAGATGTGTTTGATGCCACCATTTCACATCTGCAAGAGTCACTGAGCCCAGGAGGTGCATGGTCCTCGTTCTGACAACATCGTATCTGTACTTCCTCATTTCCCGGGCATGCACAGGGGTGCCCTGTGCCCCCGGCCGCAGCATGTGCAGTTACTTAACCACAGCCTGCCCAGGGCGCCCGGGCTGGAAATGGTGACGTTCGCTAAAGAACAGAGAGTACGGCTCCGGGGCATCTCCTCCCTTCTGGAGCCACAGCCCCCCTCTTACCCTGTAAGGAAGGGAGTGGACAGCCAGAAGCCCATACCCACGCATTTCATTTTACTTGACTTACTTTCTTATTCATTCTCTTCGTTCACTCATTCACTTTATTCGAGCCTTGTCTGATGTTGAGAGTCACCCAGGAGGTGTGAGGTCTCCTCGAATGGCGTGCCCTTTCCCCGGGCTCTGTCTCCTGGAGGAGCCTCTTTCCTCTCCCCAGTGTGGTGGACCATCAGCGTCCTTGGAGCAGTGGCAGTTTGGGCTTCCCTCTGCTGTGCAGTCCAGACGCAGCACCCCCGTCTAAGAAAGCAGCAACTGGGGACCCTAAGAGACCCTAATGAGGATCCTCATGGAGCCTACCCCTTTCTTCCTGGGGGAGCTTTCTCCAATCCAGCAGCAGAGGGAGGTCTTGAGGGGACATTCACACGGGACCCATCAAGCCTGCTGGGGAAGTTCCTGGGCAGGATTGCTTGGCGAGCACCCAGGCTCCCAGGCTCTAGTGGCGGCACCACATTGTTACTCTGGAGCACAGAGTGGATTTAGACGGGGGAGCATTTATCCTTATTTGATTATGAGCCTGTCCCTTTATCTGTTCCCTCTGTTCCCCTTTGCTACTAATGTTTTTCACTCCAAGGGCTATAAATGAATACATCATGAACTTCTCGAAGGCATGGACTCTGTTCCTTACGTATGAATTGACAAGGATTCTTTGCTTGGCCAAACTTTAGCCAGACTGGACCTTTTCCTGGGCCCATCTATGCACTTTCTTATAAAATCTGTTTTTAGCAAGAACCCCGCTAAATCTGTTTAGCAAGGACACCCCACCATCAGTACTGATCACCCTGGTTTATCTGACTGGGTTCCTCATCCTCCACCATTCCCTGGTGAGTCTGATCACCCTGGCCTGTCTTCAGCAAAAATCCTGTTAGATGAGTTTAGCCAGAATCCCCCTTACCCCCGATATCACCTCTTAATAATTCTCCAGCCATGGACCCCCAATCTGCTCCTCGGCTGTGAATTCCCACTTGCCGTGTTCAGAGTTGGCACAATCCTCTCCCCCACTGCAAAATCCCATCACAGTGGTCCCTGTACCTACTGCGATGGTCCTGAATAAATTGTCCCTTACTGTGCTTTAAGTGTCATCAAATAGTTTTTCTCGAACAGTATTTTTGCAGGGCCTAGAATCGTATCTTAAGGATCACAGGTACTCAGTAAGTATTTCTAGAACAATAGGACCTGAACTTCCCTCCTGCATTCATTCATCATAGATGGCGTGGAAGGTACTGCAGTGGGAGAAACGGGACTATTATACATAAGGAAGGAAGTGACCTATATCATTAGAGAACTACGAGTAAAATGTTTTATAAGCATGCAAGGCGGGAGAGCTTGCTGCTGACCAGTGGAAGTGGAAAGGTCCAAGGCGTCTGGCCAGGAGGGCCAAGAATAAGCAAAGGGTGGCGCTGTGTGTTCACAGGGCTCAGGCTGGATTCCACACCGTCGCTGGCACCGGTAAGGAACAGCGCTTGCCGGGAACGTGGACCCTTGCAAAGCCAGGATCCACAAGAGAGGGGGAGGCGGGACCCCCATCTGCCAGCATCCCACAGAGCGCAGGGCAGGGCCTGGCTGGCAGGTGATCCAGGGAGGCTCCCACCTCTGTTACTCTCCCTTTTCGCAGGGCCCGCAGGAGAAAGAGCCCTGTCACAGGGGGAATACCCAGGCTGCCTGGTGCCAGGAAGTCTGGTTCGTGGTGCCAGCTGTTTGCAGGAGTTGTCTGGGAATGCCAGCTGTCTGGCAACTGGAGACCCTGGCCCAGGAGAGTCACAGAGAAACCACTTGTCCCAGAGGAGGCCGAGCTCAGCGGCAGCCCCTCTGGCTGGAGGAAGGGGGCCCCGGTCCCAGCTAGCTCATGGTGCGAGCAGCACAGTGATCCCTTGTGTCTGTGGATTATCCTGCTCCGTCCTCGTAATGACACAGTGAAGCAATCAGTTGCTGACACCCGGACAGAAGGAATAATTCTGAATTTAAGAAATTCATGACAACACAGAGCAGGGGAGCAGGTTGAGACAAGGGCCAAGTAGCGTTAGGATAAACGACAGCAGGGCAGACTCATCTGCCCGTAAGAGAAAGTGGATGGGACAGGGGTGGATTTGTACCAAGCTGTCCTGCATCCCTTCCCACCCACTGATGCCGGCAGTGCTGTGGGATCAGCTGACAACCCAAAGCATCCTCCCAAAGGTCTCATTGCTCCCTAGGTGGCAGTGCAGGTGCTGGGAACCACTGACCGCAGATACCTAGAAGGGTTTTGTGCATGGATGGCGTGGGCTGGGGTGGGTGGTTCGAGAAATACTGGTGGGTGAGAGTTGGCCAACTTTGGAAACTTTCTGGACCCAGGAAGTTAGTCAGAGGGAAGACTCAAGCATGACTCATGTTGGAGGCAGATGGTGGCTCCCTGGTGACAAGGGCATGGAAGTGGCTGTTAGGGTTGGGAGTGGCAGAGGAGAGCTGGTGGGCTTTTTCTTTTGTTTGTTTTGTATAATTTATATACCCATAAAACTCACCTGTTTTAAATGTGGCATTCAATGGTTATTAGTGCATTTACAGAGTTATGCAAGCATCACCACCGATCTTAGATGAAGGGCTGAGCATTTGTGAGCCTGAAGGTGCAGGCCAGCCTCAGGGCATGCAGTGAGTGGGGAGGGCCCCGCCGCGCCATGGTGGGCTGCGGGCAGGGGCTGGCTGCCAGAGCCGGACTCGCTGGTATAGACCTTCGTCCCGCATCTGGGACTGTGTTGGCTTGGCGAGTGGAAGTGCAAGGAAGGCACAGAGAGGCGCGCAGAGCCGGAGCCCTGCGTGCGGTGGCAGCTGGGGCACTGGAGGGCCAGGCCCCAGGCGAGGGCTGCCCTTTACCTTCTCCTCCCCTCTGTCCTCTGTCTGCTTCTCCCCATCCCCACCCTGGCCTAGGCCAAGCTACTGCCTCTGCCCTGGCCTCCCACCCACTCTCCCCTGCATTACCCTGACAAGTGCGACAGAATGCCAGCCTGCCCAGAACGCGTCACAGCTTCTCAGTGCCTGTCTGGGCACTGCCACCGGCCTGGCCTGCCTGTGGCCCTGCCCAGTCTCACCACGGCTGTCTCACGGGTCCTCCCTCGGTCCCGGGACGAGCCCTGACTCTGAGCTGTCGGCTGTGCCGTTTCCCAGCCTGGAACATTCTTCCCCAGCTCTTCCCATGACTGGCCGCTCTGGTCCTTCAGACTCCCCAGGGAGTCTAACCCCCGTTCAGCCCCTTCCCTGGCACCTTCCGTTTTCCTCCTGCAGGCTCGCCACCCTTTGTAACTATCGCTTTGAGTGTATTTTTGTTTACTGTCTGCTTTCTTTTCCCTAGGGCAGGTCCCAGTTCTGCGCTGTTCGCCCTTGGGTCCCCCCGAGCCTAGCACAGTACCTGGCACTTTGAAGGTGTGCTGTGGGTGTACGTGGACAAATGCATGGAGTTTTAGCCTCAACTCTTACTAGGCTGTAAAATCTTAGCTATATCTTCTAAATGTCCTTTCGCATCACTTTCCTCTTGTGACAAATGTGGGCAAAACTATCTGCCTCCAAATCTCTCAGGGCTAAGGAGAGATGGCAGTTCTTGACCGTGTTGGTGTATGGTCCGATTGGTTGTTTAGGCCTCTGGACAGCCTTGGTTTTCTTCTGACATTGGGACTGTCACTGTAAACTGGTCCTCTGCAGATTGGCACTCCCCGCTGTGCCCTGCACTGCCCAAAGGCCCTGGCAGAGGAGAGGGCCTGGAACCCACTGGGGCTTCCGAGTGTCTCAGCCACACTTTGCCTGGGGGACAAGGTGCTGGTCCTGGCTGCTCTGCCCCGGGGATGCCAGCCAGGCCCTGCCTGTGGGTCTCTTTCTACAGAGCCAACAAACAACACCCTTCTTTCCTGTCTTGTGTGGCTTTTCAGCAGGTTAGATTTTGTCATTTCTGGTGTCTGGAAAAGGGAGTCAAGTTTCTCTCCTCCCCTTGCTACCTTCTGCTCCCTCTGAGGGCTCTGGGACACACTGCCGATCTGTAAATGATGTTTTAGCATTTTCTTTGTTGTTGTTTTGGTGCTGTGAAGCCTGCCCTGTTAACACCAGGTGCTGAAAGATTAAAACTTATCATCAGTCACCATCATCAAAGCAAGGTGGGGTAGGATGGTTTCAACTAGTCCCAGGTTTCCTGGAGGAATTTGGCCTCTTGTCAATTCTTCTCTCCCCTGAGGCAGACGTTACTAGCAGAACAAAGTTTTCTTGAGCTGCCTAGTCTTAGGTTTACTCAGTTAAAAATCTTATATAATGGGCTCTGTGCTAAGCACAAGAAAGGGACCAACATTTCTTGACTGATAATATATTAGTTGTTTCTTGCAATTTGACTGTGGGACTCTAAGAATAGTATATTTTTCTGGAAGCAGAGTTTTAACAACCTAGAAAGCTTAATTAAGCTTTCCTGCTGCATTTTTTTAAATTGAATTAGTAGCAGGAGAGTATTTTTAGAATTGAAGTGATTATTTCATGTAACAGATACATGTCTGAATATTCTTAAACCTCTATATAGGCCAAAACATAGCTAAAGAATTGACTTCACAAGTCTAAAAGTATGAGCAGTTGCTTTTACACACGTCATCACTATCATATCTATTTATTCTGTTCATTCATTATTTATACTTTCAATTCTTTCTTCTAAGTACAGGTGAGGTGGGGTTAGGAAGAAAATTTTTTAAAACGCTTTGCAAACACGGTAGATATTGTTTTTTCAACTCCTTCTGGTTTTGCTGGTCCAAGTGGGTTCCCTTCCTAGATTTCAGTCTCATTTGGACTTTTTCCTCTGTTCGGAGAAACCAGGGTATCACTTAGTAGAGAATTCATTACAGATGACTTTGGATAGTAAAAGTATGATTAAAAAATTTTATTATGAGGAAGCTGCAAGTTAGAAAAGAAAAGCAGCCATTTAACTAAAGCTTTAAAGTAGACATTGTCTCAGCAATTACGGTGAAGGCTCAAGGTGAGGTACTGGACGGCATGTTTTCAAACGAATGCTCTAGCTCGAATGCACCTTTAAGACTTTAGTGAAAAACACGACATAAAGGTGGTCCAAATGAAACTCTCAGGTTTTTCCAGAAGGATCTTTCTATACAAGTGGAATAAAGATGATTTTAATTTTGGTAATGTGGAAAATGCAGTTTGCAAATTATAGCTCCCACAACTCCTGATTAAGATCACTAAAATATGAATATACAGATAATGGGAGCCCCTAATAGGAAAGGAAGTGATCTGCAGTAGAAATTATCCACATCTGCACGCTACAGGCTTGGCAGAGGGGCCGAGAGGGATCCTTCAAGAAACCTGAGGGTGAGGTGGGGTGGGGCGTGATGAATTCTATTTGAGGAATTTTCCACGTCCTCTGAGGTAGGTTTGCCAATTCACATACATCAGTGAGATCCACACAAAGATATGGGACTGGGCAAGACTGTCCCAAAGGAAGGTGGCATGTGAAGACAACTCCTTGGGGTGGCCACAGGCATAGACAAAAATCAAGTTATTTCTTGCTTTCTTTTGATATTTGTGGTATCAGATAGCTCTGTTCTTTAATCACACATTTCCATGTTTACCTTTGAGTGAGTTTCAGTATTTCCCCATGTCTCTTCCTCTGCCAAATCCTGCAAATCCAGGGACCTTTCGTAAAGAATCATGCGCCATTTCTTCTGAAATTGTATAGTATCTCCTTCCATTAGGGCTTGTTCGCTGACCTGCAAAACCTCAGGGCTTCCCTTCATCTTCAAATACTCACTTAGCTTAGCCTCCTACAAGGCAAATGGAGGTGGGTTCACTTTCAGTCCATTTTTCTAAATTCTGAGCCTAAGTCCTTCAGAAGAACCATCACCACCACGCCCATGGAGACAGAGCCCAGGCCACCCCCGGCCTATTAACAGTCTTGGCTGCTGGCAGGTGGGTGCCAGGCATCAGCAAATCGGGGCACTGTGAGTTGTGGGACTGTGGTTTGGCGGAGGCAGAGAATACCAGTGGGACATTTCTTTCCTTAAATTTGGATTTTCTTTCACTGAGTAGGGTGCATAATGTTAAACCTAAAGAGGGTGGAGAGAAAACATAGGCACCGGTAAAATTATGCTCATTTTTGTTTTAAGCAATGCCTTCTTCCAGAAGTGGTGGTATTTTTTATCATCTCCCCCTCCTCACCCCTTTCTTTTCTCCTTACTGCAATCTCTTTAGTCTTCACACTTCCTAAGTCTGCAGAGTTCCTCAGCCACGAAAACTCCCTGAAGGCCGTGGTTTGCTCCTTTGCAGCTGACACATGTCCCCTCTCCTGCCGCTCTGGTCTTTCCGATGCCATTTTCTCGTTGGCGTTGATTTCTGTGAGCTGCTTGTTCTAACTAAAGCTGGATCCTGTGTCTTATTCTTGCAGTGACCCCAGATCAGTGTGTGAACTGTTAACATTTTGGCCATGAATCTGATGTAAATCAATGCTGTGAATTTAATATTAAACAAAAGCTTAATTGAGCAAACGCTAGCTCATTTTGTTGCTGTTGCTCTTACATAATATGCCAAATGGAAATGTTTCAGGAAAACCTCTGACTGAAAACTGTGCGCGGCCATGGCACACTGGTCAGTTACACAAACAAAAGTACATTTGGAATTATTAGTAAATCCTATTTCAAGGCTGTAGTTATAAGTGAATTTGACATTAAATAAAAGGATAACGTTTTCCAAGATTGCTCTGTTGAAAAGAGCTGAACTGATCATGTGTGTTTATGAAAGTCGCAGCAATTTAATACTTGCTTGTAAAAGAATTAATCTCTCATTTGCTTTCTCAAATAGATTGGTACTACATAGAGGAAGAAACTGAAAGACATTGACATTTTCAAATAAAAACAAAAAAACTTTTTAAGGTTTAGAAATATATTAAATATACATATGAATATAAAACATATTAAGTAATATTTGTAGAAACGTAATACTGTGCGATTATTATATACATCTATATTTATTGATATGTATTTTCACATTAGGTGAAGAAAGCAGCTTATAAAAGTATGCATAGTAAGATGCCATTTAAGGCCAGGTGCAGTGGCTCACACCTGTAATCCTAGCACCCTGGGAGGCTGAGGCAGGAAGATTGCTTGAGGCCAGGAGTTGAGACCAGCCTGAGCAAGAGCGACACCTTCCCTGCTACTCAAGAGGCTGAGGCAGAAGAATCGCTTAAGCCTAGGAGTTTGAGGTTGCAGTAAGCTGTGACGACGCCATTGAAGCGTTCTAGCTGGGGCGATAGAGGGAGACTCTGACTCAAAAAAAAAAAAAAAAAAATGAAAGATGAGGAGGATTGCTGGGATTTCAAGCTTTTCTTCATACTTTCTCCTAGCTTGTGGTATTGCTTTTGTAATCAGAAAAAGGCTACTTTAACACTTTAATATGATTAGAAACTATTAAAAAAAAAACCCTCCATGGATAGAGAATTCCTGCAAGGAGACGGATTAAAGTATACTCCTGTACTATATAAGAAAGAACAAGTTTTCCTTTTTAGGTTAGTCTACCATGTGTTTTTTGTTTTTTGTTTTTTAAATGATTGAATTATATAATTAATGTACAGGACTCAACAGTAATAGCTCAAAACGAACTTACCTAGATTCTTTCAAATAGTGAGATCAGACTAGTAATATTATAACTGGATTTTATATTTTTTCTTTTAAAATTCTTTGCCTGCCCAAAGAATACATACCCAAAGAGAACAAGAAGTAACTACTGTTTTTTATATACAATTAAAAAATATCATTTATTTAAAATCTAGCCATTGTTTTGATCTATTGAATTAGATTGTACACCATCAAAGAGGGTATAATTCTTTGGTCTATAAATGTAACAGTGACTTTCATCAGGTTCAGAGAATTATAAACAGCTTTGGGTTAAGTTATTTTTGGAATACCTGATAAAATAAACACGAATATTTAATAATTATGCTGAAAAGATAGGACCTTTAATAAATAATTCCTCCCTGCACATTTTTGTTCTGGACAAAGAATGGTACCAAAATAGCGTTGGAAACCTAGGAAAAAGGCAAAAATGTCTTCCAGCTGCTTTACAGAAGAGTACTTCCTGGTACTTTACAGAATTTTGCACTTGATTCTATTTTCAAACACATTAATTTCATGGTGTTTTACTTTCAGCAGATTTTGGTCCTTGTAGGGCCCTTACTGGGATGGCAACTCTTTGATCAATGAATAAAGTGGGTTGGAAGAATCATCAACTAGAATTTTTACATTATTGCAGTATTGGCCTGATGCTGGTGTTAACCAGCGAGAACAGAACCTACGACCAGGTGAGCTGTTAGCACTGAGTCTCCAACCATTTCCATCCATCCACACTGACAGTAGTTCCATTCATAGCTTCTGGAAAAAGTACTGGTTTATCCAAAAAGTTTATTAGCAAATATGTAAAGTAAGTTGCATCACTAGCTTTGATTTTTTAAAATTGAGATATAATTTACATACCATAAATTTTACCCCAATTCAGTGGTTTTCAGTATATTCACAAAGTTGTGCAACCATCACTACTATCCAATTACAGACCATTTTCATTACCCCAAGAAGAAATTCCATATGTATTAGCAGTCACTACCCACTTTTCCCTCCCCTCAGCCCCTGGCAAACACTAATCTACTTTCTGTCCCCATGGATTTGCTAATTCTGGATATTTCATATAGATGGAATCCTACAACATGTGGTCTTTTGTGTCTGGCTCCTTTCTTTTCATGTCACGATGTTTTCAAGGTTTACCCATGTTGTAGCATTTCATTCCTTTATGGCTGGATAATATTCCATTATATGGATATACCACGTTTTATTCATCCATTCATCCATCGATGGGAATTTGAGTTGGCTATTGTGAATGTAAACATTAATGTACAAGTTTTTGTGTGGACGTGTTTTCACTTCTCCTAGGTACCTGGAAGTGGAATTGCTGGTCATATGGTAACTGTTTAACTCTGAGGAACTGCCAGATTGTTTTCCACAACAGTTGAGCTGGCATTATATAGTTCATACATTCCCACCAGAATTGTATGAAGATTTCTATTTTTCCATATTCTTGTCAACACTTATTGTTGTCCACCTATTTGTTTATAGGCATCCTGGTGTGTATGAGGTCGTATCTCATGGTTTTGACTTGCATTTCCCCAATGACTGATGTCGAGCATCTTTTCATGTGTTTTTGGACATTTGTATATATACTTTGGAAAAATTTTTATTCACATCCTTTGCCCATTTTTTATTTTGAATTTTTTCCTTTAAGAATAAGAGTTCTTTATATTCTGGATACTAGACCCTTCTCATATATATGATTTGGAACAATTTTTTCCCATTTCAGGAGTTGTCTTTTCACTTTCTTGATAGTGTCCTTTGAGGCACTATGTTTTAAATTTTGATGACGTACATACAATTTATTTTTTCTTTGGTTGCTTGTGCTTTTGGGGTCATATCTAAGAAACTATTGCTTAATCCAATGCCACAAAGACTTACACCTAGATTTTCTCTAAGATTTTTATTGTTTTTGCACATGGTGTGAAGCAGGGGTTCCAATTTTATTCTCTTGCATGTGGCTATCCTGCCAGCACTATTTTTAAAAAAGATTATACCTTCCCTCATTGTCTTGAAACCTTTGTCACAAATAATTTGACCATAAATATAATGGCTGACTTCTGAATTCTCAATTCTATTCCATTGATCTATATGTCTCTCCTCATGCCAGCACCAAAGTCTTAATTATGGTAGCTTTGTAATAAGTTTTGAAATTGGGAAATGTAAATTCTGTAACTTTTTTTTCTTCTTTTCAATGCTATTTTGCTATTCTGGATTCCTTGCATTTCCATATTAATTTTAGGATCAGTATGTCCATTTCTGCAACAGGTGCAGCTGGTACTTTACTAGGGAGTGCATTAAATCTGTTGATCAATTTGGGGAGTATTGCCATCTTAACAATATTGTTCCCAATCCATGAACATGGGATTTCTTTACATTTATCCAAGTTATCTTTAATTTTTCAATGTTTTGTGATTTTTAGTGTATAAGTCTTGACTTTTGTCAAATTTATTCCTAAGTATTTTATTTTTTATACTATTGCAAATGGAATTGTTAATTTTTTGAGTTGTTGCTAATATATAAGTCAATTGATTTTTGTATATTAATCTTGTATCTTACAACTTTGTTGAATTAGCTCTAGTAGTTTTTTTGTGGATCCCTTAATATTTTCTATATATAAGATCATGTTATCTGCAAACATGGTTATACTTCTTCCTTTCCAATCTGGATGTTTTAAATTTCTTCATCTTGCCTATTGTCCTGGCTAGAATCTCTAGTACAAGGTTGAATAGAAGTGGTGAGAGAGGACATCCTTGTCTTATTCCTGATTTCTGGGGGGAAAGCTTACCATATTTTGCACCAATATATTAGCTATGACTTTTTCATAAGTGTTTTTTATCAGGTTGAGGAAGTTCTTCTATTTTTAGTTTTTTGAATGTTTTCATCAAGAAAGGGTGCTGGATTTTGTCAAGTATTAACTACTTTTTCTATATCCATTGAGATGATCATGTTCTGTCTTTCACTCTAATAATATGGTCTACTACATTTTTACTCTATGTCAAACCAACTTTGTATTCATGAAATAAATCCCACTTAGTTATACTGTATAAGCTTTTTTATATGTTGCTGGATTCAGTTCTGTTAGTGTTGAGGATTTTTGCATCTATATTAGGGGATATTGGCCTGTAGTTCTCTTTTGTCTGATTTTGGTATGTGGGTTATACAGGCCCCACAGAATGAGTTGGGAAGTGTACCCTCCTCTTCTATTTTTTGGAAGAGTTTGTGAATAATCGATGTTTAAATTTTTGGTAGAATTCACCAGTGAAAACATCTGCTCTTGGACTTTTCTTTGTTGGAAGATTTTAGATTGCTAGTTCAATCTTTTATTTGGACCTATTTAAATTTTTAAATTTTTTCTTGAGTCAGTTTTGGTAGTATGTCTTTCTATGAATTTGTCCATTTCATCTAGGTTCTCTAAGTTGGTGCATATAAGTTTCTTTATAATTCTAACTTTTATTTCCATAATGTCAGTAGTAATCTTTCATTACTGATTTTAGTAATCTGTGTCTCCTCTATTTTTTTTGTAGTCTAGCTAAGGGCATGTCAATTTTGTTGATTTTTTTCCCAAGAACCAACTTTTGGTTTCACTGATTTTCTCTATTATTTGTCTATTTTCTATTTCATTTATTTTGACTCTAATGTGCATCGTTCCTTTGTTCTGCTTTAGATTTATTGTTCTTTTCCAGTTTCTTAAGGTTGAAGGCAGGTTATTGATTTGAAACCTTTTTGAATATAGGCAATTACAGCTATATATCACCATTTAAATACTGCTTCAGCTGCATCTCATAAGTTCTGGTATGTTATGTTTTCCTTTTTATTAATCTCAAAGAACTTTCTAATCTCCCTTGTGATTGCTTCTTTGACCCATTGGTTAATTAGAAATATATTATTTAATTTTCATATATTTGTGAATTTCCCAAATGTCCTTGTTAGTAATTTCTAATTTCATTCCATTGTGGTCAGAGAACATACTTTGTATGATTTCAATCCTATTAAAAATATTAGGACCTGTTTAATGACCTAACATATGTTTTACCCCAGGGAATGTTCCATGCATACTTTAGAAGAATTTGCATTCTGCAGATGTTGGGTGGAGTGTTCTATAGGTGTCTGTTAGGTCTACTCGGCTTAGAGTACTGTTCTAGTCTTCTATTTCTTTGTTGATTTGTCTAGTTGTACTATCCATCATTGCAAGCGAGGCATTGAAGTTACCGTTACTGTTGGTCTATTTCTCTTTTCAATTCTGTCAGTTTTTGCTTCACACATTCCCGTTCCACCAGTTGTTAGGTGGATATATATGTGCATAATTATGCCTTCTTGATGGATTTACCTGTTTATTATGTAATTTTTCTCTAGTAATAATTTTTATCTTAAAGTCTATTTTATCTGACATTATTGTATCCACTCCAGCCTTGTTACTGTTTGCATGGTATATCTTTTTTCATCTTTTTACTTTCAACTTACTTGTGTCATTGAATCTAAAGTGTTTCTCCTGTAGTCAGCATATAGTTGGACCATTTTTACCCATTCTGCCCTCTCTGCTGATGTAAATGGAGTGTTTAATCCATTTACATTTAATATAATAATTCATAAGATGGGATGCCATTTTGTTTTCTATATGTCTTGTCTTTTTGTTCCTTTATTCCTCCATTACTTCCGTGCTTTCTTTTGTTAGTATATCTAGTGTATCATTTTAACTCCCTTGTTGTAGCTTTTACTATATATTCTTCAGCTATTAGTGGTTTTCTTGAGGATTATAATTAAACATTTTTACTGTGTATAGGGCATACTTTTTGTGTCTCAATTTTTGTAGAAAGCTTGACATTTTAAAGAATCATGTGGACATTTTAAAGAGTAATGTGGTAACTCTGGAAATCATATTTACTTACCTCCCTGCCAAGGTTTGATGTACTTGCTGTTTTTTATTTAGAAACTCTTCTGAACTAATTCACCCCATTCTGCCCCCTCCAGTGGCTTTCAGGCTGCTGGTTTTCAAGGATAAGCAGAGATGGAAGGGGGTGGGTATGGAAATAGGACATGTTAAAAATGCCACAAAGCTCACTGTTCATACTGAGATTCAGCCATTTTTTCTTGAATAAGTACTCCTTGAATTGTTGCAGACTTTGGTAACTTCCTGAATTCTGAAAAAAGTTGATTCTGACACTTTTTGCCAATTTTCTCCTTGCTTTTATGGAAGGGAAAATTTTCAGAGATTCTTGCTCCACCATTTTCACTGGCTTTGATTTAAATATTTAAAACTCCCCTTTCTTTCTTGACAAAATGAAATTTGGTTAAACTAATAAAGCCACCATCATGGAAACTTCTGAGCATTCACACGGTTCAAGCTTAATTATTCTATAAAATAATTAGAATATATTTGGTTGCTATGAGATGCAAGCAAACTGGATACAGTATGAGTTTGAGAAAATGGCCACAATCCAAATAAATGTTGCCATAACTTTTCAGAGGGCAGACTCAGAATCTTGGAAAATCCTTTCATTATAAATATATATTTAAACCTTGGATCATTATAGACTCAACAGTCACTAGACAAAACCTGATATTCTTTAACACAGGTAGCAAGAATAATCCACATTTGTGAGTGGAAGAAAACACAGCCAATCCTTGCAAGTCTCTTAATTACACAGAGAAATGATCTCCAAATGCTCCACCTTCTGCCAAGCCACCACACTGGGCTGCCAGTACTTTTGTTTCTCCGAAGTACAAGGGACCATACAGTCATGCTTCAAAGAGAACATCCTATGCTGTGAAGCAATCTCTTTTCCTGACCGAGGATAACAGTCACTCAGCTATGATCAATCCCTTCCCTAGAGACACCTGAATCACTTTCAGATCTATTAGCTGGCCGATGACAGAGGGAGGTACTTCCCAGGTAGGGACAGTGAGATTTGGATGATTTTTACACAGACACTGAACTATTTTCAAGAATACAGACTTTATAAAAACCCTGTTTGAAGAAAAGGCAAGATATTCACCGAGTTCCTGGAAAAATGTAGGAGCTCCTCATTAGGAGCAAGCAGGAGTGAATAGAAACCACAAGAATAAAAGCATGATAAAATGGCCAGGGTTATGTAAGGAAGCTTTAAGTAAGATTCTTACAGAGAGTGTGTGTTTATGAGCCTATGAAATGAATTTACATCTCAATATTTAATTACATCAGGTTGCATTAGAGTTGGTCCAGTTAGGAATCCATATTCATAAATCATCTGAATGTTTTGATTTGTGCTGAAGCAATGTACCATGTTAAGCATTTTACAGTAATGATAAGAATGTCTGACTTTTCAATTCAAGGAAGAGAAACATACCTTTACTATCAATAATTTTTAAAACTGGCTTTGCAAGTTCTGAAAGATTACAAAATAGGTATATATTTTAGGGAAAACTATATTGAGAACCTCATAAGCCAACTGGTGTTGAATCTTTTTTTCTTGGACTGTAAACATTTTAATTCATAATGCTCAATGTGAAAAAAAAAACTAAACTAGCCAGACAAGCCAGAATGTGAAAGGTTTTAGTGAGCCATTGACCACGTTGTTTAATATACACCTCACTTTTCCAGAACCAGAAGACCACATAAACAAAGAAATTCACCACTCTATTAGCCAGAGTGGATACTCCACTAGCCAGGGATCTTTCGTGTACTGATCATTTAAGAAATTTTAAGTGTGCTCAAGGTATATATCAATTGAAGATGCAACATTTCACCTACAATATAATTGAGGTTTCTGTTATAATAACAATTAGGCACACTGAAGACCACTGATAGGGAAATCCACTAAAATGGGTCCCCTTTGTACTACATCATAAAGAAGGCCTCTGCTTATGAAGCTATCCTGGACTTTAAAAGTTACCACTAACCACACATGAACTCACTGATGGAAATTTACCTGAACAGATGATACTTTCCAAGTAGCTCACTTTTTTTTTTTGCATTACTCTTACTTGTGTGACGTATTTTTCTACTTACCATAACTGTTGCTCTAGAAAACAACATATATAATAATTTTAGATTCACTTTTCTGAAAAGCTTTGGACATAATCCAAATACACAGCATGTAGCAAATTTTCTCCAGTGGACAACATTCCCTTATAACATCAAAAGATTAAGAATGACATCAGGGAATCCAGCACAAAATTTCCAAAATGAACAGCACCAGGGAAATCACGTATGTTCTATTTCTCATCAATTAAGCTCAGGTGCTGCAGCCAAGGATTAAGGTTGTGACTGCCCAAAGGTGGTTTTCCCAGCCCACTGCTGGTGTTCGGCACACTGTAGTTTATAACGGGTAGAGAGAGGATGCTTGGGTGGTAAGATTCTTTGTAAAATTTCAGACAAAGTAAAACTAATGTATTATCTCAACGAGAATCCTGAATATCAGGTTAGCATATTGCATAGCTCCATTCCGAAACAGCATTGTAGAGGATGAAATAGAAAGATGTAGCGATATATTTACTGTCACTTAAGTGATAGGTAGCAGTCACTGAGGCCTGAAGAACATTTGTGAAGTTTCATGCCATGTTTTTTCACCTGCCAACTTATATACATGTAGAGGTTATGCTACAACTTCAATTGTTCCAAAGGATGAAAGAACTGTTACATTTTGATATAGATCTTCAGTTCCTATTATACTACAAGCCTTTGAAATGTTAAGGCTGAATAGACCAACTTATGAAAAGGGACATGAGGAAGTAAGAACAGTGCAGATACAGTGGGAACACATGGTAACTTTCTGCCTTCGCCATTCTACGTGGATAGTGTGTTTTCTGGGCAGCAGGTGGTGTGACTGTAAAAAGATCACACGTTTGTCAGTAACTATGTAGGATTTTTTGGCACTGCTAGAGCCTAGCATTATAGATAATAAAATTCCATCAACCAGATTTTTGATTAAGTCTGAAATTTTTGAAAATAATTTTTCTACCAAGTAAACTTTCTTGGTTCTCATTTCAGTCCTGCCTTTTAGAAAACTCATCATTAAAATAAAAAAAAATTAAAAAAAGAATCACTTCATAGCAACCAGATGAACATCTGGTAGCAAAGCAATGCTAAAATGCCATCCTTTCAAAGAAAGAGCAAATACGTGACTCCTCCATGAAGAGCAGTTCTTTCTGGCAGGGTGGAGGCTCACAGACTTTCCGTTTCTGGACTTCCCTGCAAGTCCAAGGCTGAATTTGGACCCTGCTTTTCCTGTATTTTTTCAGTAGAATCAGGACAATATGTTAAGTATATAAGAAACTAGGGTCAAAATGAAGATAATCTCATGCAGCAGGTAAATAAATGTGCACGGGCTGTACTTAGAATCACCCTGCTAAAAACTAGTAGAAGTAGCTGAAGTCTGTTTTTCACAGGTAACAAAAATACTTCACTCAGTATAAATGTAACCATAAACCTATCTAACAAGGGCACTGGAGGTCTTATTTTGATGTGTATTTTCTCCCCCTTTCTCATTATATGGAAACTGTTTATATCCACAAAGGATCAGATTTTGGAAAGCCTCAAATATGCCTTCAAAAAAATCTTATCAGGACATAAAAAAGTTTCAAAAATTATTTTTCTGTAAACAGTCTTTTAAAATATGAATGTATTTCTTTATAATCTACATTTTTGTTTTAAAAAACCCCTCACAAAGTCTCTTAATACATTGCAAAACTTATAAATGGTTGTAACTTTCCAGAGCGTGTGTCTGGGATCCTTGCTGAGCCTCCACGGGAGGCTAACTCGGCCGCCAACTCGGGTACACCACCCTGCTGCTCCAGACTACTGAGGCCAGGGGACTGCCAACACTCTAAAAACTGACACGTTTCCCCTGGAGAAACCATGGAGAATAACCTCTTGGGGAGATAATTCTCTGGGGAAAGAAAGTGATGAGAAGTATCACTGAAGGTATGTGTGATCGAAAGTTAATTTGGCTATAATATCAAATTATAGTTCTTCGGGGAATGGAAACTTGCTTTAAATTAGGTTTGGGAGGCTCACCAATCTAAATAGTTTATGTATAAGACACACTCACATAAAAAGGAAAAACACAGAAGACAAAAGGTCCTTAATTTGGGGGAGGCTGTATTCCAACTTGGGGGGAGGGTGGAGGCATTTTAGCTCTGAAGCTCCATCATGACATTTCCAGAGAGTTCCTCAGTGCCCCCACATTTGACAGGACAAGGTGGAAGCGCCTGTTCTGGCCTGGCTGGACTCTCACGCCCCCGCCACACACAGTGTGCGACGTGCAGGCAGCTGCAGTGTCAAGCTGGCAGCGCTCCTGAGGCGCTTGTCTTGAGTGTTTATCAGCTCAGCAGGTCAAAAGTCTGCAGACACTGGGTGGAGCAGCAGTAAGCCACAAAACTAACAGTTGTCCTCCTGGAAGGGGAAAAAAGGGAGAGAAGAACACTGTGAGTTCAAGATTAAAGTCTCTGGATCCTTTCCACTGGAGACAGTCTCGTTTCTTTGTTAAAGGGAAGGATTAGGCATGGTCAACAAACTGCATAATAGAAATGTAAATTTCCTTTTAAAAATGAGCACTGGAATCAGGTAAAGTGTGTGTGTGCATATGTGTACTCATTTAATAGTAGTATTCAGATGACATGCTAGCACTAAACTGCAGCTAAGGCAAAACAAGCCTTTTCTATATTATGTTCTGAATTCTGCATACTACTATGTTTGGAATTCTGCATACTAGAACCAATAGTGTAATCATGGAATTTGAAGTACATTATAAAATCATATATACAGAAAATGTCACCAATTTAGCCAGAACACATATATATTGCAGAGCTTAAACAACATAATTTTAAGGAATTTATCCTGCAAATGTATTCACATACATTGTGCATAGAGGAAATTTCAGAATCTGAATAATACAGTTCGAAGGTCTTCCCACATAACAGGAATCCCTTCTCAAGCTCCTGTTTGGGCACCTTTGTACAGTGTGTCATGAGCCCACGGGGGCCTCTGATCCATCCGGACAGCTCCAACAGTCTACTATTGTTTTCACAAGACCCTTCGTGCTGTTTTCCATTTCTCCTCCCCTTAATCCAGTCTCTGTCTTCCTCTGTGGCCCAGGAAGGAGACTCCTACAGACTCTATCACTGAAGCTGCCTGATCTCTGGCTTCTGGTTAGGCCAGTGGGAGGCACCTGTGGGAAGTTGAAGGGCAGGAAGAGAGAAAGGTGTTTCTATCCCACTCCTTCTCTCCCCCTGTGACTAGAGCTCCCATCGGGCAAGGCCCCTTTGACAGCTCTGGTTCTCAGCAGGCTCCAGAGTTCCCTTTGCCCCTCAGGTCTGTGGACTGAGGATGGTAAGGGCTTCCTACTGTTGTGGGTCCCTAGGGGCCTCATCATCCTTGTGGGTGCTCTGAACTCTGCCTGAACTTCAGTAAACTGTCCCTCTTCATAAGTTTCTCTTCAAAATCCCAGCTGAATGTGTACTTTGTTCTCCAGCCCTAATAGAGTGTGTGTTATGGGGTGTGGCCCAAGGAAACAGTCCATCAAAATGACATTCTGGGGTTGGGATGGTGAGTGCATGCATGGACTTCTTGCTAGGGAGAAGTGGGACACTGCTAACCTGTTGAATGCTGTGGCATCACGGTTACTCAAAGTATCACTTAACCAGAATGTCAGTGGGGGTAAGGCTTTGGGAGATTGAGTGGCTGTGGGACTTGGTTGCCATGACATCATGGTGAATTCAAAGTATGTGGAGTGGGATGGCTTCTTCCGACTGTGCTGAAGAGATCTCCAAAAGAAAAAGATAAGCTTAGTGCCTTGAAATGTCAACTCAAGGCATGGGCAGAATATCAGAAAGTTTCTAGGGTGGCCTCAAAGGAATCTTCTGAAGGTGTAAGGAACATGGCTGAAGGCTGAATGTAGACGTTTCAGGATCACACGCCAGAAAAAGGTATATTTATGTGAAATCTCTCACACAGGCAAAGGTGCTGGTTGGGAAGGAGTAGTAACTTGAAACTTGAGATGGGAGCCTTTGGATAGGCATACATTTTAGAACCATGAACCTCTAATACCTCTAAACATTTCTTCACATCAGAAACAGGCCTTTCCAACTTCTAAGAAAACTAGCATTCCCGTGCACAAAAATGTTTCAGTGGCTTCATCTGAGGAGGCTACCTCCCAAAAAGGAAGTGCCTGTTTTTTCAAGACCCACCACTACCATCAACACTCATTGCCTTTAGGGCCATAAAGAGAGTACAAATCCTCGCATGATCCAGAGAGGTCACTGCAAGGTCCACTCCTGAAGGAAATAATGTATAAACTGAAGGAATTTAAGGACTTTGTCAAATTGTATTCATAGGAACCTGGACAGCACACATGGACATGGATTCTAAGTACTTTAGTCAACAAGAATAGATGTAAGGTTGGATCAGGCCAACAAGGGTCCTTCAGCAAGGCCTTGGAATACAATGTGTTACTCAAGCACCTGGAATGGTTAACAGAAGCGTTGACTCAGAGGAGGCCTACAGTCGATGAGACAGAGATGCCAGAACTCCCCTTGCAGACTCTAGAGGGAGGAGATCAAAGGCCTAGAGAAATGGAAATGTTGGAGTGGACCCAAGGTGGTATACCCTGCTCAGCCACCTGCTGAAAACCTCTAAGAGGATCAGGAAGTCTTTCCCTTCTCTAAGGTATATATATTTGCAAGGGGAATACAAATTGGAAGTAGCAAGTACACTTGATGCCTTAGTAAGATGTGCTTATTGGAGGTGAGAGACAGACCCAGCAAAAGCTCAGTTACTTGATACATCAGTGGAGCTTCAAATGGGAAGAACAGTGGTATTTGGAAATGCTCACTATGAAGAAACAGATACACACTTGTGAGGACCTTTTGGATTTTGGAGGAAAATATATTTGGACGGTGACTTTTGGTTCTGCCAAGATGGGGCAGCCACATTCCTCCCAGGTCCGTCCTCTTGGAACTAAAACACTCTAGTCATAACACAACAAACAGGCATAGGAAGCCTCGGAAAAGTAGAACAAAGGCAAACAGCCTAGGGACCTTGGAACTTGAGGAACAACACAGCAGTAGTGAGTTCCCTGGGTTACCTTATTGCTACATATATTGTAGACAGGATGCTGAAGAACCACCAACAGGCACAGATAAAAATACCTCCAAAACAAAGCCTGTTCCCCCAAGCCAAAGGACTGGGGCAGGGAAATCTACAGAAGCAAAAAGTAGACAAGTAGTTGCTTAGGGCTGGGCATAGGGGGACAGAGGGATAAGAGCTAAAGGTGCTGGATTTCTTTTAGGGGTGAGAAAATGTTCTGAAGTTGACTGTGGTGATGGCTGTACATATCAGTAAATATACTAAAAACTACTGAATTGTATACTTTAAGTGGATGAAATTATAGGATATGTGAATTATCTCAATACAGCTGTTGAAAAATAAGAGAGCTAACAGAAGAAAGATAAATCCACAATAAGCATTGGGAACTTCAATACCTTACTCTCAGCCACGGACAGAACTACTAAATAGAAAATCAGTAAAGGTATAGAAGAACTGAACAACACAATGAACCAAAGGATCTACCTGACATACAGAACACTCCACTAAATAGTAGCAGAATGTACATTTTTTGTTCAAATGCCCATAGAAGATTCACCAAGATAGACTATATCCAAGTCTATTAAACAAACCTCAACAAGTTAGAAAGAACTGAAATCACATAGATGTCCAGTGTTATCTCTTAACACACAAAGAGCCAGGAAACTGTCACACCTGTCTTTACAACAAGCCCAAGTTGAACAGACTCAAAATCAACAACTTTTTTCCAATCCATCAGAGAACTAAAACTGAACAACAAACTGTGACCTCAAAATCTGGAGAGACAGGTGAATCCAGAAAGTCACAGCTGAGCTCTGCTTACCTGGGCGAAGCTGCTAGAGCCATAAACTAGTAGAAACACTTAAATGAGAATGTTTACAAATTCTGGGACATAAAGTCACACCTTAAAAGATCAGAAATCATAGAAACTATATTTGTACACTACAATGGAATTAAACTAGAAATCAATAAAAAAAGAAAGTGGAAAATCCCCAAATATTTGGAAATTAAACAACTCAATCTAAATAATATGTGGGTCAAAGAAGAAATCCCAAGAGAAATTAAAAATATATTTAAACTAAATGAAAATGAAATACAGCTCATCAAAAAAATTATAGGATGCAGCAAAAACAATACTTAAAGGGAAATATATAGCACTAAATACACATACTAGAAAAGAAGGAGGATCTAAAATCAATCACCCAGATGTCTACCAGGAAAACAGAATGAAGAGCAATTTAAGTCTAAAGCAAGTAAAAATTATAAGAGTATGGTTTCCCAAAGTGTGAAAATCAAACAGCCCAGTTCTTTGACCCATGGATCAAATTACCACACTTCCATGGGTCAAAGAAGTCTCAAAGAAACTAAAAAATACATGAACTGAATGAAGATGAAAATACAAATCAAATATCAAAAATCTAGGGACACAGCTAGAGCAGTATGAGAGAAATTTATAGCACTAATGCTTATATTAAAACAGAGGAAAAGTCTCAAATCAATAATCTAAGCTTCTACCTCAAGAACCTAAGAAAAGAGCAAAATAAACCCAAAGCAAGCAGAAAGACTGAAATAACAAAGAGAAGAAACCAATGAAGTGAAAAACATCACTAGGATTAAGAAGAACAATAAAACTGATGAATCTTTAGCAAGACAAAGATAAAAAGAGGGAACACACAAATTCATATTAGAAATGAAACTGCTGATCTCACCACAGATCCTACAGCCATTAGAAAGATATAAGGGAATACTATGAAAAACTTTATGCTCATAAATTTGTCAATTTAGAAGAAACGCACAAATTCCTTGAAAATCACAAACTACCAATACTCAGCTGAGATAAACAGACAACCTGCATAGTTCTATAATCATTTTAAAAAATTGAATTTGTAATTTAAAAAAGAAAAGAAACTTCCATGCCCAGATGGTTTCACTGGAGAATTCTTACAAACATTTTTAAAAGAATTAGAAAGATTTTTACACAATCTCCTTCAGAAAAATAAGAGGAACACTTCCCAACTTATTTTATGAGGCCAGTATTACACTGACTCCCAAATCAGACAAAGATAACACAAGACCAGAAAACTATAGACCATTATCTCTCATGTACATAGATTTTTAAATATTTAAATATTTTAAATTAAAACTTAAATATTTTATTTAAAATTTAGAAATTTTAAATATTTAAACAAAATATTAAAAAATTAAATATAGAAATGTATAAAAAGAATTACATATGATCAAGTGGGAATTATTCTAGGTGTGTAATGCTGGCTTAATATTTGATAATATCATTCACCGTATTAATAGGCAAAAGAAGAAAAATATGATCATATCGCTAGACTCAGGAAAAGCATTTGATAACATACAACATTCATTAATGATAAAAACTCTCAGCAAACTATGAATAGAGGGGGATCTGCAATTTGATAAAGAGAACATTAAAAAAAGCCTATTGCTAACATTATACTTAACAGTGAAAGGCTAAATGTTTTCCCTCTAAGATTGGGAACAAGGCAAGGATGTCTATTCTCATAACCTAAGTCACCATAGTGCTGGAAGTTCTAACCACTGCAATAAGGCAAGAAAAAGAAATAAAAGGCATACAGATTGGAAGGGAAGAAATGAAATTATTCCTTGGCAGACAGCACGACATGATTGTCTATGTAGAAAATCCCAAGGCATCTATAAAAAATATTCCTACGATAAGCAAATTCGGGAAGGATGCAAGATCAAAATACAAAAATCAATCACATTTCCATATACTAACAATGAACACATGGAAACAGAAATTTAAAAACACAGTATCATTTACAGCCACACAAAAAAGTGAAATATTTTGGTATAAACTCAATAAAACATTTAAGGATCTGTATGTTGAAAATTACAAGATGCTGATGAAAGAAGTAAAAGAAGACTTAAATAAATTGAGAGACACACTGTGTTCATGCATCAGAAGATTCATTATAGTAAAGATGTCAATTCTTTCCAAATCAATCTATATAGGTTAAATGCAATTCTTATCAAAATCCCAACAAGGTTTTTTGGAGACAAAGATAAGCTTATTCTAAAGAATAAAGGGGAAGTATCACTCTACCTGATATTAAGGCCTATTATATGGTTACAGTAATTAAGACACTTTGGTATTGGCTGAGAGATAAAGACAAGCAACTGAATGGAATTGAGAATGTCTATAATTATATCTGATTCACATAATATATACATATAATTATATATATAATAAATAATATAATTATATAGTCTTCATGACCTTGGGGTAAGGAAAGATTTCTTAGGACACAAAATACACTAACTATAACATTAAAATGGATAAATTTGACTTGATTAAAATAAAAAAAATGGTTTTCAAATGACAGCTTTAAGAAAGTAAAAAGGTAAGCATTACTTCTGAAATTTTTTTAATTTAGGAAATTATATAAATGTTAAATTATTAGATACTTTGTATTGCCTCTAATTTTTAAAAAATAAAGTTGGTTAGAACCCTAGTTCAGATAATTTTTATGCTACACCAAAATATACACATTGGTATAAATCACAATTGAAAAGAACCTCAGACATAAAATGATCTTAAATGTCAAGTGCATTTTGGTAGATTAGCTGACAAAACATAACTCTCCCTGTGCTTGATTTTGTTTTTTCCAAAAGATAATCATGTTAAGTGGAAATCATTCATAGACGGGATATATTTCATACCACAACCATTGAGTTTTTAAAAGTAAAGCTTCCAAGCAGGAGAATCCAAATCCATGAAGATATGAGTTTTAAACTCACTGAAGCGTAATGCCCACTGGATCATCATTAACTCCTTGGGAAGCTCAAGGGGCTGGGATGAGTAAGCTGGAGGTGTTGTATTTGTGCTACAAAGAAATCCCAAGGCTGCGTACTTACTTGCTTTTGTGAAACTCATCTAATAACATATTGTATCTGCTTGTTGTATTATTAACCTAGGTCGTTTCAAGCACACCAAATCTGCTGCCTTAAGAATGGATTTGTGTTGGTTAAGTCCTGGATTAATTCCAAAACTGTGGCACCAGAGACATGAGAGTTTTAGGGGAGAAACTCTGAGCTAAGCAGTAAGCTCTAGAGTTAAGAAAAAGATGCTGTTAAATCCCACAAAGAACATCAGACATGACATTTGTTGCTTTAGAATCTCTGAGCATATTTACAGGCAAGGCAGAAGAAAGAGCATTTCAGCTTGGTTTGAAAATACAGAAATACCACTGTTCCTTAAAAGAACGAATCACAATGCTGTTGGTACATATTGGAACCCACGAAAATCATAAGAAACGTGGGATTTTTTTCCTGCAAACATGTTTCCTGATTAAAAACAAAAAGCATATCTTTGAGTCATACAGAAATTCCAGCCAAAAGAAAAATAATATTTACAAGAGAGAATTGATCAGATAAAATCCCAAGCCTCTATACATATTAACTTACTGAAGAATCATCTAATAACATTGTATTTGCTTGTTACATTTATATTAATAGTGACTGTCTCTCATGGGAAGATCCCATGTGCAGAATTGGAGGCTTAAATGTCACATAGTTGCTTCTTTCTTGATTGGTCCTTGCCCTAGAAAAGAATTCCGTGGTTTGGTCACAGCAGAATTCCTCGTACCTAGTATAGAGCATGGCACATAGCAGACAGTCAATAAATAATTTTTTAATGTTATAATGAGGAAGAAACTGTTAAGAATAATTTACTTAAATTTGTTGAAGCATATTTCACTTGTGGAAAATTTCATAAGTCACCTTAAGAGAGTGCCAATGAATAGACTTCTGCTGAAAGAAAAAAAAAATCCCCAAAAGAGTGCAAGCAATGTCAGTACTGCTGATATTGGTTTCACAGAAGTAGCAAAATGTAAAACATTTCATAAGTGACAAAATCAGATAAGAATTATATAAAAGAGATTATTAAAAAATGAAACTACTAGTAAGTGGGAGAAAGGAGTATTAAATTGTTCTGAAAGACGAAGGGAAACCTTAAGATAAAGCCAGTTCTGCGTACCCTCTAACAAACAGTTCTGTATCCCAAGGCACAATAGCCCAGACATCTGGCATTCTCATGTAATCACTCTATCCTGGAAGACCAAGAATTCCTGAAAGAACCAAGCTCCATAACTCTAAGCTTGAAAGCGGCCTGCCTGAGCCCTTGGAGCCACTGCCTACCACAGCGCCCTGCTGGCAGCAGATGCGCTCATGTTTGCTGACTGACCAGATAAATTAATCAACAAGAGGCGTTCCCTTGAGTTATTTGGAAGTAACTTGAAAGTATTTTTTAAAAAAAACCATTGGCCTACTAATGCTTTAATAATTAAAAATATTTTTAATTTCTGAAGCAATACCAGTTACAAAAATTCAACACCACTCAAAGGAAATCACTGTTATGTTGGTACATGAGTCCTTGAAGACGTTTTCTACATATACACAACTGTTTAAATGTGTATGTGCATACATATATGTGCACATATGTAAACACATATATTCACACCCATAATTGTTTGACAAAAATTGGATTGCACTATGCATACTTTTATACAATCTGCTTAAAAGCATTTTTACAAAAAATTTTATTTATTTATTTATTTATTTAGAGACAGAGTCTCACTCTGTCGCCCTGCTTAGAGTGCAGTGGCATCATTGGATTTACACCTTTCTAGACTCTTTAGTGCATACACTATACACACACATTAATGTGTTTATATGATATATACACACATATATTTCAAAAGTATCTTGTTCAGAATATTAGAGAATATTTAATTCTGTATTTACGAGTACTATTTCAAAATATCTTCATGGTACACGGTGATGTACTTACTAGGTGGCACAACAGCAAAGACACAGATTTAAAGCCAGACTGGTAGGGTTCAAATCCCAGCTCTGCTATGAGACCTTGGCCCAGTTTCTAATATTCTTATACTGGTTTCCCCCATAAAATGGGGATATTAGGTTGGACCATATGGAAGTCCTGAGGCATATGATTCAACCTAACAATAGTACCTATCTTGTATTACTAAGAGAAGGAATATAGCTCAACTTCCAGGCTGGCATCTCCAGAACCCTAAGACCAATGAGTTCTTTCCATTGCATCCCAAGGCCTGATTGCACAAAAGTAGATATGTGACCACAGCAAAACCCGAATGCATACTATAGTATCTGTCATGGCTAAAATTTATCCCAACAATATGAGAAGAACCATCGGGATACTGGGCCATTTGTAGTTCCTGTCTCAAAACACCCCTGTGACTTCAGTAAGAACTTTTAAGTGCCTGTGATGCACAATTTTACATGCCAACTTGGGTAGGCTACAGTGCCCCACCAGTTTAGATGTTGCTGTAAAGGTATTTTTTTTTTAGATGCGATTAACATTTAAATCAGTTGACTTTGAGTAAAGCCGATTACCCTCCATAATGTGGCTGAGCTTTCTTCAATCAGTTGAAGGCCTTAAAGAACAAAGAAGTAGAAGGCATTCTTCTTAAGACTACAGCACAGAAATCCTGCCTAAGTTTCCAGGCTGCTGTCCTGCAGAATTCAGACTCAACATTGCAACATCAACTCTTACCTAAATTTTCAGCCTGCCAGTCTGTCCTACAAGTTTTGAACTTGCCAGCCCCCATAATTGTGTGAGCCAATTCCTTAAAATCAGTTATCTCTCTCCCTGCCATGTAAGGACACAGTGAGAAGTTGGCTGCCTGCAAGCCAGGAAGACAGCTCTCAAAAGAACCCAACCATGCTTGATTTCAGACTTCTCTCCTCCAGAACTGTGAGAAAATAATTTTGTTATGGCAGCCCAAGCTAACACAGAGACCTTATTTGGAAACACTGTCCTTGCACATATAACAGTTAAGTAAGGTACTTAGGGTGGGGCCCTAATCCAATATGACTACTATCCTTATAAAAAGGGGAAATTTGGACACAGAGGCAGTCATGCATAAATGGAAGACGATGGGAAGAGATGCAGGGAGAAGATGGCCATCTACAAGCCAAGGAGAGAGACGTGGAGCAGATCTTTCCCTCACGGCCCTCAGAAGGAACCCACTCTGCAAACACCTCGATCTTGGACTTCCAGCCTCCAAAACTGTGAGACAATAAATTCCTGTTATTTAAGCCATCCAGTTTGTGGTACTTTGTTGCAGCATCCCTAGCAAACTAATCCAATGCCCCTGAAAAACTTTGGGTAGCCTGACTTCCTACTGGGAAATACAGAACTTGTGAGATTCATACATGCTTGGGAAAAGGTAGACACATTGTTTTTATTAACAAATAATATTCTAAGTTGGAGTTCTCTATTTTGACTAAGTTTTGGGAATGAAAATTTGTTATGCTTATAGGATCAAAAGTCATAAATGTACTAGCCATTCTTCTCTGCTATATATATTTGAAGGTTTGGGTATTTATTGTTTATGCAAAATGCTGTAATTTCTCTATTTCACTCCGTATTAAATTTAGGTTGAAACTAACACTTCCATGGAACTTGGTATTTTAGAAGAATATTCAATATGTTCCTTTTTAAAATAATGCCAGATGTCCACATTAATTTAGATATTGGCTGATATAATGTATTATTTTATGACAAGCAATGCAAACTGAACTGCATAGATTAGAAAACTTGAAAATAATCTTATCAAGACCTTTTAGAGTTTATGATATTAAAAAATATTGATTTTATTTTCAGCAACAACCTACTCTGGATTCAAATATTTGATTTTCAGTTACAAAAGAAAACACTTTAAAGACTATGGTAGAAACTAAAGTCAATGCTTTTAATATAATCTCCATGGCAACATGGGAAGGAGCACAGCCCAGTGGGCCAAATGAAAGCCACAAACTCTCAATTTCAGACCCTACCATTAACTCACCACAGAAAGCCACATTTGTATCTTGGCATTTCATCTCTCTTGTAAACAGAGGCACTCTGGCTTTACTCAACAAAAGGGCATTGCCTTAATCCTATGTACCTGATATACTCATTTTACTAAATTAATACTATTACATTTATGTTCTGAAACGATATAAGATTATTCACAAAAACAAACAAACAAACAAAAACAAAACAAAACAAAACAAAAGATTATTCACACTACATTTCTAGGTTGTAGCAGGGAAATAAGTAGCAGTAAGTGGAAAATGTGAATACTGAATAAGTTCCCCAAATTTCATACGATAACACAAAAATGACCTCATTTCAAGGATATACTTTATTTTCATAAAAGAATTACCCAGATAAAAAGTTTATTTTTTAAAATAGGTATTTTGAATTTGATCAGCTATTAACTGAGCATCCTGACCATATTGTTTTATTTACATTTTCCTATTTTAAATAAAGAAATGTCTTCTATAGGAAACTGTATAATAACAATGCATAAGGATTTTAACTGTAGTTTAATGAATTAGTTAAGATTTTTCTATGATGCTATCTTGCTAATATGAAGAAAATTTGTTAAAAACAATAAAAATAATAAAAAAGTCTAAGTTACACAAATAGGTATTAACAATAATATTAATAGTTAACATTTACTTAGTATTTATTACATGTCAGGTACTAACCTGGACTCTTCACACGAAGGATCTCATTTAATTCTCATATGACCTTAGGAAGTAGATATTATTATCCCCATTTTATTGATGAAAAGACTAAGCTCAGGGATATTCAGTAATTTGCCCCAAATCTCCCAGTGCGGGAGTCAGAATCAGGCCTGGGCACTTGACCACTATGTGCTACCGCTTCTCATAGACGTGTCTATTTCATTTGTTAATTTTATTCACGTAGTAACACACTTTGAATCTCAGTTCTTTTTACTCTAATTTAAATGTAATTCCACCAAATTTGGTTATCTGGTCATGTAAGATTACTAGTAGCAAACTGGAAAGGTTCGGAGCAGGGATCCTATAAGCAGAGAACATTAAAAATACAGAAAGTTGAAACAGGAACTGAAAGTTTAGCAAAACAGGATTATCCACAGTAAGAAAAAGATAAACACAGTTTGGGGAGGGAGTGGGTAGAAATATGGAAATGGTGACCACCATTTGTTAAATACCTATCACACGCCAGGTTTTTGCCTTCATCATCTGCTAATCCTTACATGCCCTGCCACGCAGGCTGCTGTATCCCCACTTCATGAAGTTCAGCAGCCTGTCCAAGTTCTCACAACAGAAGAGCCAGGCTTATCAGGTGCAAGGTCCATGCTCTGAAACAATGCACCCACTGCCTATCTTGCATGCGTTAAGAAACGAAGGAAGGAAAGAAAATCTTAGAAAGGTTTCTATAAAAATGATTACACTGGAAATGCTTTTTGGTATTGAAGAGGGCTAATAAGCTTCGGTTATTGGGAAAATTAAAATGAAACAAAATACAGTTGATGGTGGTAAGTGAGGTGTTATAGCACTTTTTTTCAATTTTAAAAGATTCAAATTTTAGGAAATCCTAAATTTAGAAAATCTATAAGCTAAAGCTGTACAAATAGGGGATTTTCATTTGATATCCTATCTTTAAATTGGTATCTTTTTTTTTAAGTACCCACATTGGAGTTTTACTTACCGAACAGTCTTAGCAAATGTAAGGCACTGTGCCAGGAAATAAAGAATGGCATGAGAATGCCACTTGGAAGGGTTAGAAATTCAAAACACAAACGTGTGCACGTGCACACACACAGAGAACTCAGTCATATACTTTCAGTTAGATAGCAATTAAATAGAAGGGCTGGGCTTGTCCCATTATACAATAATTTTTTTTCCTGCATCCCTTATTGCCCAAAGGCTATTTCAAATAGGGAAATAACAGGAAAGCATTTCCACAAAGAACTACTCTAAATAATATATATACAGGCCAGGTGCGGTGGCTCACGCCTGTAATCCTAGCACTCTGGGAGGCTGAGATGGGAGGATTGCCTGAGCTCAGGAGGTCAAGACCAGCCTGAGCAAGAGCAAGACCCTGTCTCTACTAAAAATAGAAAAATTAGCCAGGCACTGTGGTGTGTGCCTATAGTTCCAGCTACTAGGGAGGCTGAGGAAGGAGGATTGCTTGAGCCCAGGAGTTTGAGGTTGTAGTGAGCTGCAATGATGCCACTGCATTCTAGCCAGAGCGACAGAGCGAGACTCTGTCTCAAAAAAAAAAAAAAACACCAAACACACACACACACACACACACACAATAAAACTGTTCTGTATATGACCAAAAAATTAACTAATAAACAGAAGTCTAGTTTTCTTGTGATGCTGAAAATATGCATGTGTTTGATTTAGCTGTATCTCAGGAAGCATATTATGCCGCTTTAGAGCTGCCGACTCTACAATGCTTTCATGCACGGCCTCCCCACTCCCCATGCTGTACCCCTTGCCTGGCGTAAGCCCTGGTGCCCACTTAGACATGATTACCCCTGGTGCAGCCCTGCCATCGGTGTCTCTCTCAAGGGAAAGAGCTTGGGGTAGACGATGGTAAACATGGGCTCGCTGCACCGGTGACAGTGCCCCAGGGGGCAGTGCAGCAGCTCCAGGAGACTTCTGGGTAGTGAGATGGGAGACAGAAAGTTCAGATCTGGAACACAAGAGAAAATCACGCACATAAGTAAAAAATCGAACTAACTTAAACTAGGCTTTTAAAAATATTTTTCTTTGTTATCAAATGAGTTTAATTAGTTAAAAGTACTTCATGTTGAAAATTCTGTTACTTGATAGGCATTGAATAAAAATATAACATTATTTGGGAATGAAAGATGTTTTTTACATTTTTAATACTTAAATTTTTAATACGTTTTAATGTTCAAAGAAAATATAAATCCACTTTTTTAAGAGCAACCAGATGCTGTCCTGAAGTAGAGGCAAGGACAGAATAAGATCAAATATTTTTTAAGAACAAAGATCAAAAAGTCATCAATTTACCCAGAGAAGATTCTGCAAGTTTATGAGAGTCAGGCAATTCAAAAAGGACTCAGATTGAAGACTGAAACTGATTTTCATTAAGTTTTCCCTATATCTATTAGGCATTTAGTATCAATCAAGCGTCAATCAGGGCTAAATCATATTTATTAAAAAGAATGAAACGTGAGAAATCAGAGAATGAAAAATAATAAAACCAAACTTTTCCTTGTCTCACTCCCATGAGCTGTCATTAACAAAAATAGGGAGCTTCCTTCCCAGCTTAGTCTAAGCTATACAAAAGAGACATTTAAAGCAAAACATCCCAATGGCCCAGGCAATCTTGGGCACAAATTTATACTAGGTTTCTACTGATGATAAACATCCAGTAGAGAGAGAAATGGTCATGCTAAGGTAAAATCTAAAAATTATTGACTCATCTTTGGAAAGGAAATACAAATCATCTTCTTATATTTTTATATCTGTCCAGACTTAACCACTCAATAACCACTTAGAAAAATGTAATTTACTCATAGGTGAATAACTATAATTCTT
>NW_012144967.1:571268-573935 GCF_000956105.1 Propithecus coquereli
TTTTTAAAGATGAAGGCCAAAACAGGCAACATAAAACATAATTTTTAAGTTCACTGAATGAGAGACAGAAAAAAAAAGAAAAGTCCCATGTACCTTTTAGAAAGTTGTGGTAGGTGTGATACAGACTTCTCATGGCCAGCTCTTGCAGAGGCAGGACGTGATCATGCTCTGTCCCGATGGCCTTCACCTCGGCTGGGAGGAAAACAGTTAGCTGCCCTGATGAGAAGGAAAGTAGCTTCACCTCGGAAACTTGAATGGGAGCACCACAGCTGCAGAAAGACACATGTTCACAGTAGTATTAGCAATAAGGAAAAGAACATGGGTGCCAACAAAATGTGTTAATCAAAACATACATTTGAAAATTTATGACACTGCTGAACTGCCAGAATTCTTCTCAAAGTGAACATATGCTATTCTGGGTTCCTTAATAAAACCTGGCTCATAAATCTAAACTCATCAGTTGGAACTCTGCTAAATCATTGTTGAGGCCCAGCCATTTCCAGCAAGGATAAACTTTAAAGTAACTTTCCTTCTTAGGAGCTGCACAATTTGCTTTGTAAGCTCTATTTTTCCTCATTTTATTACCTCTCCAAATGTGTGTTTATTGCAACTTTCAAAATTAAAAGGATAAAAAGAGTACTTTGTTGAGTTATAGTATCTTGGTTTAATACAATTTTTGTGCAGAAAAACTTAAACCCACAAAGCAAACAGATTTTAAATGGCATAAGATAACTTTATTGGATCCTTCCATAAACGTGTGGGGAAAATATTCTTGGCATTGAATAAGCCAAGTCATACTCTATTCCCTGCAGCCACTCATACCCCAATGGCAGAGATGTCCCTGTTCCTTTAGCTGCAGAGTTACCAAATCTCAGGAGTCAAATCTCATTCTACCTCTTGTCCAAGACCAAGAGGGTGACCTAAAAGCCTGGATACTTTTCTTCACTAATAACAAACAGATGCCAACAAATCTTGACTCTCTGAAAATAACATGAGATAATATAAGTAACCTTGACCAGAACAGGCAATGAAGCAGAGGGCACAGGACTGGAAGACAGAAGCCCTTGGCTCATTTATTTCTTAAAAGTTCCTTCATTTGTTCATTCCTTTTGTCCATCAGAAAACATTTCCAGAGCAGCTACTATATGCCAGTCAGTCAAGACACTTACATTAATAAAACCAAGATGACCCCCTTACTTCAGGAGAATAATTACAATTGTTCTAATGTGGGGGCAAAGAAGGGGTGACTGACTCTCCAGGGATTTATGGAAGATTTTAAAGAGGATTCAGTATCTGACTTAGAGCTTAACTGATTTCACCAGGAATAAATGAAGAGCTCAAGGTACTAGTATTCCAGGCACAGGGAAGAGCATGTGCAGCAGTACAGAAGCCTGAAAGAATATGGCTACGTCTGTGGTTTCAAGGGGGCTGGAAAAATGGATAGAGGGAGAAGGCAGCCAGGAATATTAGCTGAAGTTAGATGGTTTTAATTCACAGGAAAGATTGTTAGATGATTTTTACAAAACTATCTGGCCACAGTATAGTGGACAGGAAGGAAATTGGTAGCAAAGAGGTAAACACCAAACATAGAAGGAAACAGGGATGAGGAAATGGTTAGGGTTTGGAAAGTGAGAGCTTGACATCAGTAGAAGAGGTATGAAACAGCCGTTGTGGGTAAGAAGCCAGCAGCTTTCTTTTAAGTTCCCAAAGCAAATAATTTATACTTTCAAATCACTGGTAATTTGGGGGGCTTGATCTATTTTAAATAGAAATCTCATCAAATTTAGAAGCAGAAAAGTAAGTTGCGTGAGGTGGGCTGGACAAATTTCACTCTTTTGTACATAGAGCTATTTTTATTGATTTGATCATAGGAGTTCCAGTTTTAGCCAGGAGTGTGTTTTTTAAAAAGTTATATAAAAACAATCTAATATTATAAATTTAAATTAGAAAAATAGGGCATGCTTATTGTTATAAGCCAAACAATATAGAAAATGAAGACAAAGTGAACAATTTCCCAAGTTTCCCTCTTTAAGCCCTGTCTCCAAAGTAATTATTAATAGTTTGATATTTATCATTCTACTCTTTCATATATGGTCAAGCAAAAAATAGAAAGAGATCCCTCCTCTCACTTATTTTTTTTCCAACAAATAGGATCACACAATTCTGTAACATGTTTTTGGCTTAAGTAATCCTTCAGGCCGATCAAGATAAAGTTAGAGAATTTTTTTTTTTTTTTCTTTGAGACAGGGTCCTGTTCTGTCTCCTGGACTAGAGTGCAGTGGTGTCATCATAACTCACTGCAACCCCAAACTCCTGGGTTTGAGTGATCCTCCTACCTTGGCCTTCCAAAGTGCTAGGACTGCAGGCATGAGCCACCATGCCCGGCCTGGAGAATTCTTTTTAATTGGTACATGATATTCCATATTATGGATGAATTGTAATTTATCCATAATACATACATAATTCATACATAATACATACATGAACAGTATGTTCATACTGTTTTTTTCAGTGTTTTCCCTTCAACTACACAAACAACATTATAATACATCTTACATACATTCCTACGCACAAATGTTGTTATAAGATAAAATTCCCAAACTGGGATTGCTGGCCATGAAAACTGAAAATTTTAAATGCCTGAGATCTTTCCAAAAAGGTTGTTAC
>NW_012144967.1:574416-588397 GCF_000956105.1 Propithecus coquereli
ATTATTTTTCCTTTTTTTTCTTTTTTTTTAAAATGTGGCTTCTGTGGGGCAGAAGGACCAGGCTGCAGGAAACCCAAAAATATTTTTGCCTTTTAACTTTGCATACAGTGCCTTTTGCCATTAAGCAGTCATTCTTTTCTGATGTAAAATCTATCCATTTATTTGCTTCATGGCATCTGTATTTTCTGATTTTCTTAAAAGGGTTACCCTAATTTGAAGACTGTGCATATATTATCCTAAAGTTTCTTCTAGTATGCTTATTGTATTATTTTTACATGTAGATGTTTTGTCTGTCTTTCTTGGTATATGATACAAAACAGGATTCAACTTTTTTCTTCCAAATGGGCAAATAATACTGGTAGCATTATTAAATAAAACTATTTAATTCATCTCTGAACTGAAATGGTCTCTTTATTATATTAAGTTCCCATATACCCTTGCATTAGTTTCTGGAGTCTTTGATCTGATTCAGTGATGTATGTGTTTAATCCTATGTCAATGCTACATTATTTTGATTACAATAGCTTTATAGAAGCTTCTATCATCTAAGTCTGCCATAACTATTCTTGTTCAAAATTTTTCTTGCAATTCTCAGTTACTATTCTATTTAACTTTACAATTATTTTACCTAGATCTCCCCAAAACCTTCTAAGGATCTGAATTAGAATTAACACTGATTTATATGTTAATTTTGGTAAGACAGGTAACTGATATTGCCAGTGGGGATATAAAATAGTACAGTTATTTTCGGAAAGTTTGGCAGCTCCTTAGAAAAATTAAACACATACCTACTGTATGATCCAGCCACTCTACCCATGTTGTATTTCCTTATTGTATTTCATCCAAGGAAATGAAAGTTTAGGTCTATTAAAAGACTGTCCACATATGTTCACTGCAGCTTTATTTGCAATAAAGCCAAAAACTAGAACCAACACATGTCCATTAACAAGTAAGTGGAGACAATCTGTGGCATCTTTATATAATGGAATACTACTTAGCAATAAAAAGAAATGAACTATTGATACCCACTACGCCATTGATAAATATCCATTATGCTGAGGGAAAGAAGCCAGACCAAAAAAGTGTATATACTGTTTGACTCCATTCATATAAAACTCTATAAAATGAAAACTAAACTACAGGGGCAGAATATAGATGAGTGGTTACCTGGATGGGATGAGGGGCAGGAAGGAAGGATTACCAAGGAGCAAAGAAACTATGGGGGTGATGGATGTGTTTATTATTTTAATTGCAGTGATGGTTTCAAAGGTGTATACACATGTACAAACTGACCAAATTTTATACTTAATATACGTGCAATTTATTGTACTGTATGTCAGTTACATATCAGCAAAGCTCTTTTTGAAAAACACAAGGAACAGCAAAGCAAAATAAATAGAAAATAAAAGTAGGAAATCTCAAAAGGTAAGAGATTAAATTGATAAAAAGGAAACAAAGACAAGAAAGGGTAAATAAAACTGAAAGCTGGTTCTTTGAAATAAAAAAAATTCAAATGCACCTGGCATGTCCTGATTAAAGAAATGAGAGAAACTAAAAATATACAACATTAGGACAAAAAAGGACTAAGTCAACAGATATGAGATTAAAAGATTTATAAAGGAAGTTCCACTTCTTGTGATAGCAAACCAGGTAATAGTAACCAGCTGAGGACAACATAAAAAGCTGGATAAAATATGTGTTCTACTGACTCGGCATTCTGGAAAAATTATGGAGGCAAGATCCAGGAAGAGACAGACACCCAAGGGATAAATCGGCATTTGGGGTTGCTTCTTTTCTGAGGGTTTGTCAATTACTGAAAAGGCTGGAAGCTGAGCAGCATTTGACAGCCTAATGGAGCTAGAGGGACAATATTGGTGTTCAAAGCCCATCAAGGTGGAAGACTGATAAATCTCCCTAACAAAAAGGGATTTACCCCCTTGGAGTAAGTAGGAATTGAAAGTAGAGAGAAGCCATCTCAGGGACTGAAGCCTCATTTTGAATCATCTCAATCCATGAAAATGGATTAGTAATTGCTAGCAACTGCAAACTCCTAGAAAACTGCCAGAAGGTTATACTGTATCAATCAGAGTCCAGCCAGGAGACAGAAACCACACCAGTAATTTCAACAGGGAAAATTGTAAAAAGTGTTAACCAGGAAAAAAAAGGCTGTTAATTACTAAAATGGCTATAGAAGTAATAACAGCAGAAAGCAGTTATTCTCTCTAGAATTTAAGGAGTGTGAAAAAGAAGTTACTCAGAAACTTGGAAACTTTTGGGAGCTCTTGGGAGTCCATAAGTCTTGGGATGAGGAGATATGTTAGAGAAGACATTACAAATATCTGTATGTGGTTATCCAATAGGAAGGCCATATTTAAGGAAACAATTATTTAGGAAAATAATAGTCATCTGTTAAATAGAATTTTTGCAAATGTTATTTTTATGTCAACTTGGCAAGGCCACAGTGCCCAGATATTTGATCAAACACTAGTTTAGATGTCACTATGAAGGTATTTTTTTAGATTAACATTTAAGTCAGTAGACTGACTAAAGCAGATTACCCTCCAAAATGTGGGTGGGCTTCATCCAATAAGTTGAAGACCTTAAAAGAGCAAAGACTGAAATCCTCCAAGAAGAGAGAATTCTGTCTGCAGGCTGCCTTTGAACTTAAGCTGAAACATCAAGTCTTCCCTAGGGCTCAAACATGCTGGTCTGCCTATAGATTTTGGACATGCTAACTCTAGCAATCAAGTGAGCTGAACCCTGACTAATACACATGGTAAAATAATATTATCTGTTTCCAAACCTTATACTCACACTATAGTATGAGAACCCTGGGCAAAACCATGAAACTATGATAATGTAGTTTGAAAAGCAAGTAAGTCATTTACGAATTTACTTCACACTATTATTGCCATAAAAGCTGCTGCTTCTTAACCCAATTATGGATGAACTCTACGTGGACACTAACCAAAGAATTTAACAATATAGAATAACAAATAAAAGTTTAGAAAATAGAAAGCCAGCTTTGCGCAGTGGCAGTATCGTAGCCAATGAGGTTTATCCAAGGTGTGATTACTGCTAATTGAAAACTTTTCCCAATACCCCACCAGGATGACTTGCAATAGTCAGCGTTGGCAATTTTTGACGGTCCCTATGGGGACTGAATTAAAAAAAAAAAAAAGAAAAAAAATTAAAATAAACGGAAAGCCAGATTTTTCCTAATGCTTTTCTTGTCTCTAATAATTAAAAAAAACAGGCGTCTGATTAAACAATTGAAAAGGCTCACATTAACAAGTAAGTGGATCCTCATTTTACACAAAGTTTAATTTCCCTTTTAGCATTCTTTTAGCAGAAGTTCCTATTCTCCACCACTGGATATAAGAAGCTAATTAAATGCATTTTGACATACATTTATTAAATGTCTTCTGTGCATAAGGAGTTGCAGCTATGTAGAAAGCAGGCTGCAAGTGAAAAATTCACACAAGTTAGGAACATTTCAGCTGTTCCATGACCAACTGAGTTGCATCAGAGACTAAATGCCCACTGTCTCTGCTCTCAAGGGGCTGACAGAAAAGCCCAAACATACACACAGTGATGATTCCAGACAAAGGAGAAGAGGGAGGCAGCGTACAGGCATAGAGGTTAAGAGTACAGACAATGAATGATAACTCTACCACCACCTCACTTTGTGACCTTGGACAATGTACTTAATCTCTCTGAATTTTGGTTTCTTCATTTCTAAGATGGGGGTAATAACACAGGGTTGCCAGGAGAATTTTGTGCAATAATGCAGATAAATCAATGAGCAGACTGCCTGGTACACAGGAAATGTTAAGCAATGTTTACAGCCATGCTTTCTTTTTAGTATTACCTATTGTTACAAACAAAGATTAGAGGATGATATTCCAGGGAAAGGGAACAATATGAACAGGGATGCACCTCTGTGGACACACAGGGCTCATGGTTAAACAACAGTCCCCACCGGCTAGAGGGTGGGGTGCATGGAAGAGAACGGCAAGTGGGAAGGCAGGCTGAAAAGGTACCTGCTTTAAAAAGTGAGTGTCACTCATCTAAAACAAGAGTAATAATGAATGAGTTGTTAGTAAAAGAGGATGGAAGCCCCATGATTTGCTTCAGTTCACAATGAAATGAAAGAATTATTAGCTGGCAATTATTAAACCTTGGTATCTTTGATTTATAACAATAGTTTTTATTATTTTAGATTAAATGCTGAGGTAGTTACAAAAATATTTGTACACTGAACACTCAAGTGAGTTATTTAAATGAATTGAAATCTGTTACAAATATTAGTACCTTTGGCTTAGTAATGTAGCTAATTTATAACAATTATTGGGAATTTCCTTTCAAATCAATGCTTTCACAGCTGACATTCAATATTTAGCCCAAAATAGGCCAAATGAATAGTGACATCATCTTGCCACTGAGATTTTGCCACATATACGTACCAAAACATATATATAATTCAGCAAATTAATTCATATGCATTTTCCCATTTACAATTCTACCTAACAAATGTGTTAAAAGATTTAAATTCCCTTGCCTGAAACACCCAAATCTAACTATCTTTTATCCTTCAGAAAGTACACTGGGTCATCCACATGCCCATTACTGTGGGAACTGCTACAGATTTACCCTCTTTCTTTTTAGAAAAAGTTTTTCTTCAGCTTAAAGAAGAAAAGGAAAGGAGAGAATGAAATGGAGATGGAAAGAAACTGCACAAGCTGAAAAGAATGGACGGTCTGGATAAAGAGTCCAACTGTCATGTTGGCAAAGCTACTCAAGGCTAAGTTTTGTTCTATCTGTTAATGTGTTTATATAATTTTGAGTTGACTTATTTCTCTAGCACCTTAAAAATGTTTTTCCATTCTTTTCTGGCCTTCGGATTTTCTGATGAGAAGTTAACAGTCTTTTGAATTGTTTCTTTGTATGTAAAGTGTCTTTTTCCTCTGGTTGCTTTCAAAATTTTCTTTTTATCTTTGGTTTTGAGCAGCTTTGCTTAGGAATGGTTTTCTTTGTATTTATACTGCTTAGCGTTCACTGAGCTTCTTGAAAATGTTTTTCATCAAATTTGGGAAGTTTTTGAACATTATTTCTTCAAACATTTTTGTTGTTGTTACCCATTCTCTCTTTATTCTCCTTCTGGGATGCCAAATATACATACATTGGGCTTTTTTATATTATCTGGAAGGTCTCTCATGCTGTGTTCATTCTTGTTTTTAATATTCTTTCCTATGTGTTCCTCAGATTGGATCATTTCTACTGATCTACCTCCAAGTTCACTGATTTTTTTCCTCTGTTATACCCATTCTGCTATGAAGCCCAGCAAGCTAATTTTTTATTTCAGACATTGTATTTTCAATTCTAGAATTCCCCACCCCACACCCCAGATTTTTTTTTTTACAGTTTCTATTTTTCTGGTCTTTTCATTCATTACAAACCTATTTTTCTTTGTTTCACTGAGAATAGTTATAACAGTTACTTTAAAATCCTCATCTGTCATTTGAACATTTTAGGTCACCTCATGTTGGTCTCTGCTGATCACCTGTTCTCTTTAGAATGGGTCTCATTTTTCTGATGTCATGTAATTTTTGAATGTCTACTGGACATTGTGAAAGTTACATTGTAGAGACTATGGATTCTATTATATTCCTCTAACACTTAAAAGGAGCGTTAACATTTTTGTTTTAGCAAGCAATTAACTTTGTGGGAGTCAAACTTCAACCTCTGTCTCTTGAGTGGCAGCTCAAATCTCACTTTAGTACTTTCAACTATAGCCATATAGCTTTGGGCCTGACCCTTGGAGGTGTGGTTCAGGTATTCAACATTGGTTGTTTTTGATGTATAGGCAGCCCTCCCACCCCCAAATAAACATGGAGTATTTTTACTCTACTAGTTTAACTCAGAACTCAGAATGCATTTCTCATACAAACAACTCTGTTACCTTGAGTGGTTATGTTAGCTAACCTTTAGAAGGTCATTTAACCAATCTGCACACAAATCCACCTATAATTGCTCATTATTTACATAATAAAAAGCAATGGCTTGGTTTTCTTTTTCTCATATAATCAAATAACTGGAAAAATAATCCTCCTATAGGATCACTTTTATCATGAAGTTCTCCTCAGTAAGCAAATATGCCAATTACCACTCTAAAATTCTAACAAAGGATGGACTTCTCTTTCTGGGTACAATGTAGAAGTGGAGACATTTACTCCTGTACTAACAACAACAACAACAAAAAACTCCAGAGAAAATAAAGATCACATTTTTCCAGGAGTCTGGCGGAGTATAGATGCAATGCAGCTGTGATAGCGTCTCTCTGGGGGTTCCCAGTGATTCTCCTCCTAGTACCCAATCCCTGTGTTGTCCCCTCCCTCCATGAATAGGATTCACCCATGTAATCAGTGAGATATAACAGAAATGACGTGTGGCTTTGAGGCTAGGTCATAAAATACAGCTGCATGCTTTACATTTCCATCATTTGTATATCATCTGCTCTGTTGTTGCTCTAATTCTCTTAGACTCTTAATCTGAAAATGGTACTAAATTGTTTCAAAGATACTACAGGACAGCTGAAGCTACTGTGTTCTAATATTCTGGGTCTACATCTGGGCTAGATGCAACATGTGACAGCAGTAAAGAACCAACTGAGCCTTTGAGTCTCAGTTTCCTTAAAGAGAATTAACACCAAGTTGTTCAACTATTTAGTGTTCATTTCACTCCCTGGGCTAAATTAGAAGGTCCATGAGGACAGGCACTTCACTGTTTTGCTCATCACTGTATATAGCCATTATTTAGCACAGTGACCCAACAGAGTAGTCGCTCAATAAATGCTCATTGAATGAACAACTGAACCAAGATCTTTGTTCAGAATGAAAAAGAATAATTTCTAGGCCTCAAATACACTTTTATGCCCTTTCTGTTTGACATTCCTCAGAATGTTGGTCTACCCCATCTCCCCTCCCATTCCCTAGGCTAGGGCAGTAAGCACCACCACTGGACTTGGAATTAGGGAGTCCTTCTACACATATTCAACAGAAAAAAGGAACAGAAAAAAACGCTCCTTAATTCTGTTGTCGTGGCTTTAGCAGTTAATTCTGTTGTCGTGGCTTTAGCAGTTATCATCTATTAACATTCTAAACACATTTGCCACAGAAATATTGTATAACTTTTCAGGTGCAAAATAAGTTAAATAACCTTTTAATGAGCTGGCTCAGGAATGTAATGACCAGAACTGTTTCTGTAAAAATGCATTCTGAGTTTTGAGTTAAACCAACAGACTAAAAATGCCTTTTGGATCATAATTCATTTGTAAGTGGAACTGCTTATACCCCCAATACTAACATTATAAAACTGGTTGTTTAATACTATCCTATTAATAATTTTATTTATTTATTACTAACAAAGGAAGACTTTAATAATAATAAAAGTGTAGAATATTAGCTAATAATTTGTATATTTTCCCCCACTATTTATTTTTTTAAAGATTTGGAACTCTCATAAAATTCACTACCATTGTTACCAGAGACCAACTCAAAGATTAAAAAATATCTTTCTACTTAAATAGCAGAAAGCACAAATAGCACTTTCTGGTAGTCAATAACATCAACATCTAAACATCCAAGTAGAAGGCTCTTTATCTTAAATAAAAGTTATTCCTTAATTGTGATAAGAGACTTGGATCACATTTCGGTGCAGTCCCCGAAGGTTCTGGTGTGGAGAAAGTGCCTTCAGCTTTGGAGCTTGCTTGCATCACTCCATGCATTGTGGTGATTCAGGGCATTTTACTCACCACTTGGAAGAATTAGGCTATATTAAAATCCTTTAATAACTCCTTAGGATTAATGACTATGTAATATCACAACTGTGACATAATCAGCTGCAGAAAAATCACTGAGCTAAAAACTAACCTAGTCTGCTTCACAGAAAGTTCTGGAATACATCTCTTGATTTGGATTTCATCGGCCTATACAGGCACTGAATTCATCTAGGGCTTTCCCAAGGTAACAACTGTACAACTATTCCTAAGGGAAGACATCAATCCTAGGACTGCCCTCTCTGGGGCAATCACAGCTCACTGCCCATCCCCTGGAGTCATGATGTCACAGCAGGGGAGTGGCTGTCCTCTATCCTCTATGCACAAGCTTATTGTCATCCCTCTTCTTTCCAGAACTACATATAGTATGGGCCAGGTTATTGTAGGATGTTAGGGATTAGAAGGGGACAGTCAAACATGCTGGTTAGGTAGCCTCAAAAGTGTTTCTCTGACTGCTTAAGTGGGGAAAGTAAGCCAGTCAAAAGCAGGTCCTGGTAGTCGAGTGGTCCATCTTAATCCCAGACCACTCTGGGAAACACTTTACAGTGGTTCTGTCCCAGTGCTGTAGAAGGAGAAGCTGAAGCCATCTTTCCAAAAGCCTGACAAAGAAGGAAAAATTATTGCTGCTCTAAAACTAAAAGCCCATTAACTGAAATAACTGTTTTGGTTAATAGAATCATGACTTATTTTCAAAGTCTATCTCATATGTTGAGTTCTATTGGTAAACCCTAGGTACTAGGGCTGTTCCTGTAGTAAAACTGTCACTGCAATGGAGTTTAGAGAAAGAAATCCTTTTAAATTAATGCCGATTCCTCCACTTTCTGTGACTCACACCATTCGGTTTATGACAGTACCTGTGGCAACGTATACATATATCAAATCATCACATTGTACACTGTAAATGTATACCATTTTATTTGTCAATTATACCTCAACAAAGCTGGGGAAAAATAAAGCTGTTTATTTCCATTGCAAAAAAAAAAAGGTGCATGTGGATTTATTATTTTTCTCTAGACTGGAAAATAAAAAACTGAGTGAACTCAATGGGCAATATTCTAAATTGCTTGTCCAATATTCTTAGTTTCTAAGGATATTTGTTTTAGCATATTAAGGCCAACGACAAAATTGAGTAGAATCATCAAAAGTAGTTCATTAGTTTTTGAGTTCAAAATGTGAAATCAGCCTTACCCACTGCACCCGATGACTTTATTGTACAGATAAGATGGCAAGCCTTTCAGGTGAATGTTGTTATCCACGTACACATATTGTAGTTCTCGAGATCGACCTAAATCTGGGTTAGAAAGAAAAGTGCTATAATTCCTATAAATAGGCACAATTATAATGTAAAATATAAAATTTAATTCATAATATTAAAAATATTCAAAGAAAAAATGTTGTAGGTTTAACTGTGAGTGTGAAATTATGTCAGCTGCAGCATTAGATTCTGTATTAGAAAGTATGACTATAGAAAAATTACTTAACCAACTTAGACCTTGGTTTCTTAAACTGTAAAATGAGATAACTGGGACTAGAATATTATTAAATTTCCTTCCTGCATAAAAATTCTATGATGTTTTATAGACAATTTCAATTTAAAAATAAAGTTTGCAGTAGGTCATTTATTTTCATTTTTCTCCACAGAAAATGTTATACAAAGTGAATTGATGGGTCAGCCTAAATGAGTCTAGTTCTGCCCCTTTACAAAGACTCTTTGCTTGCAAACTTTAGTCAGGTTCCTAAACATTCTCCTAGGTCCATCTGTGAACTTCCTTGTAAAATCCAATTTTAGCAAAGAAGCCTGCTAAGTCAGTTTAGCAAGAATCCCTCTCTGGATATCTGATTGGGTTACTCACCCTCTACCATCCCCCAGGTCTGCTCACCTTGTCTTCCACAAGAATTCTGTTAGGTCACTTTATCCAGAATCCTGCCTTACTCCTGATGTTACCGCTTAGTAATTTTCCATCCACCGACGCCCCACCCTGTTCCTTGGCTATAAATTCCCACTGCTCATGCTATATTCAGAGTTGGCCCACTCTCTCCCCGACTGCAAGACCCTGTTGCAGCGGTCCCCTTACCTGTGGTGATGGTTTCAAATAAAGTCTTCCTTAAAATGCTTTAATAGTGTCATTGAATAATTTTTTCTTTAACAATCCATATCAAGATTTCCTGTGTCTCCCCTCCCCTGGTCAGAAAGACAGGTGGTAGGTGAGGGAGGGCAAGGAGGAATCAGGTGTGGGACAGAACTGCCCATGGCTGCAGGGTGAGGAGGAAGTGAAGCAGAACCCAAATCCCAGTCCCTAGTGAGGTGTGAAGGGGGATGGATAAGACCTGTGGGCCAGTGAGCAGGGGTTGGAACGGGGGCCCAAAAAGAAGGGTCTATAACAGGAACAGGAATGCCAGAAAGAGGCAGAACTCAGATATTTCCCAGAGGTATCAGGGCAATGGGGGCAGCAAAGACTGGAAGAGGATTAAGTGAGGAAGTAAGGCTCAAAGTTCGGAGAGAGATTTCCAGCCAGTGTAGGCAGCAGGGACACTTCCCAGTGTCCAAGTCATCCCTCCCCACGTGCTCAGGAGCGTCCAACCAGCTCTCCTTTCCACTCCTAGCACTCACCTAGTAGGGCTATTTGTCTTTATTGTCATAGAGGCACACTCAGCAGTCTTGCTAACCGTCTGCTCCCTAAAGCAAGAACATAATCTTTGAAAGGTTTTCTAGGGCTCTGCTTATGAAAATAGGAAACAGGCCCAGACAGCTAAAAATTAGGAGATTCTTAGATTCATTTACAGTTCAAAAGAAAACACATTTACCCACTAAGGATCTTTTAGGCACTATTCTAGGCCTTGGCGATATAGATATGAATACGGCATTAATAGATGTGAACACAGACAGGAAAAATGAAAACTGTAACGCAATATGGTCACTGTTATTAGAGAGGCTGGTGTAAAGCCTCGTGGTTCTCACATGGATTCTGGACAATTTGTCACAGGAAGCGGGAGGAGGGTAACACAAGGCTGAGGTGAGGACGGGTTCCTGTGGGGCAGGGTAGGGAGGGATGACATCACCTCCTTCTCTCTGCTGGTCCTGTTACAGTAATCCTGCCCAGTTACAAAACAGAACCAAAACTTCCCTCAGAGGGTTATGGCAATTTACGTCCCCAACAGCAATGTATGAGAGCACCTGCTTCCCCACGGGAAGCAAAACATGTCATATCTTTTAAATTTTGCCATTCTTACAGGTGGAAAATGGTATTTCAGCAGTTTTTTAATTTGCATTTTTCTAATATTATGAATTTGAACAGTTTTACATATATTTTTTGTGAGTTGTCTGTTCAAGTCTTTTTCCCATTTTTCTATCAGGTTTTTGATATTTTGTCCCTCATTTTTTAATAGTCTTTTATATATTAGGGACATTAGCTCCGTATCTGTGGTGTACGTTACAAATGTTTTTCCCTCAGTTTGCTGATGCCGTATTTTGTCATGCGAAAAATTTTAAAAGTATTTATGAGTCGAATTTATCAATTTTTTTTTTTTTGCTCTAGATTTTCAGTCATAGGTAGAAAACCTCTTCCTGTGACACCCAAGGTTAAGCAGAATTTACCCATGTTTTCTTCTAGTGTTTGTATGGTTTCACTTTTCTTCTTTTTTACATTTAGATTCCTAATTCATCTGAAGTCTGTTCTTATTATACATGTGGAGTAAAAAGCACAGCAAATAATTTCTTTTTTTCCAAATGGTGATCCAGCTATTTCGGCATCATTTATGAACTTTTAGTCCATCTTTATTCCAGTACACCAAAAAGAAAAAAAAATATAGCAGAGAAAAAAATCATAAACTATATAGATTCCAGAAGAGAATAACTGTGTTGTTAAATCAAGCTGCAAACATGTAAAAAATAAAAGAGAAAAAACCCCAAAGATTTCACAACTATTAGAACTAATAAACGAATTCAGTAAAGTTGCAAGGTACAACATCAACACACAAAAATCAGTAGCATTTCTATACACAAATAACCTAGCAGAGAAAAAAAAATCAAGAAAATAATTCCATTTATGGTGGCATAAAAAAATTAAAATACCTAGGGACAAATTTAATCAAGGAAGTAAAAGATCAGTACACTGAAAACTATAAAACACTGATGAAAGAAATGAATCGTGAAGACACAAATGGAAAGATATCCTGTGCTCATGGATAGAAAGAGTTAATATTGCTAAAATGTCCATATTATCCAAAGCAATATACAGATTTAATGCAATCCTTATCAAAATTCCAACGGCATTCTTCACAGAAATAGGAAAAAGAATTCTAAAATTCATATGGAACCACAACCCCCTCCGCCCCGCCAAATAGCCAAAGCAATACTCAGCAAGAAAAACAAAGCTAGATGCATCTCACTTACAGATTTAAAATTATATTACAAAGCTATAGTATTCAAAACAGTATGATACTGGCATAAAAAAAGAAACACAGACCAATGGAACAGAATAGAGAGGCCAGAAATAAATCTACACATATATGATCAACTAATTTTAAATAAGGGTACCAAGAAGACACACTGGGGAAGGAAAAGTCTCTTCAATAATTGGTGCTGGGAAAACTGGATTTCCACACACAAAAGAATCAAAATCTCACACCATACACAAAAATCAACTAAAAATTGATAAAAAACTTAAATGTAAGATCTGAAACCATAAAATCCTAGAAGGGAACACAGGAGAAAAGCTCATCAACATTAGCCTTGGCAATGTTTTTTTGTATATTGCACCAAAAGCTCAGGCTACGAAAAAAGAAAAATAAATAAATGAGACTACGTCAAACTAAAAAGCTTCTGCACAGCAAAGAAAACAATCAATAAAATGAAAAGGCAACCTACAGACTAAGAAAAGATAATTGCAAACTGCATAACCGATAAAAGTTAACATCCAAAATTTATAAAGGATAGTTACAACTCAATAGCAGAAAAATGAATTACTAGATTAAAAAATGGGCAAAGAAACCAGGCACAGTGGCTCATGCGTATGATCCCAGCACTTTGGGAGGCTGAGGCAGAAGGATCGCTTGAGCTCAGGAGTTCAAGGCTGAGGTGAGCCACGATCGCACCACTGAACTCCATCATGGGTGACAGAGCAAGACTCTGCCTCTAAAAAAAAAAAAATATGGGCAAAGAACCTAAACAGACATTTCTCCAAAAAAGTTATAAAAATGGCCAACAGGTATATGAAAGGTGCTCAACCTCACTAATCATAAAGGAAATACAAATTAAAACCACTATGAGACATCACCTCATACCCCTAAGGATGGCTATTATTAAAAAGACAAGGGAAAAAAAAAAAAAGACACGAGATAACAAATGTTGGCGAGGGTGTAGAGAAAAGGGAACCCTAGTACACTGTTGGTGGGAATGTTGATTGGTACAGCCATTACGGAAAACAGTATGGAGGTTCCCAAAGAAATCAGAAATAGAACTAACTACCATATGACTCAGCAATCCCTCTTCTGGGTGTATACCCAAAGGAAATACAATCACTACCTTGTAAAGATATCTGCACTCCCATGTTCACTGCAGCATTATTCACCATAACCAAGATATGGGAACAACCTAAATGCTTATCGACAGATGCATGGATAAAGAAAATGTGGTATATATTAAGCCTTAAAAAAGAGGGAGATCCTGCCATTTGCCACAACATGGATGGACTGAGAGGACGTTATGCTAAGTGAGATAATCGGGATACAGAAAGAAAAATATTGCATGATCTCACTTATATATGGAATTTTTTAAAAAAAGAAATGGTTCAAATACATAGAGCTAGAGAAAGAAACAGTGGTTACCATGGGCGGGGGCTGAGGGTGGTAATAAGGAGGTGCAGGTCAAAGGATGCAAAACGCAGACATGTAGAATGAATGAGTTTAGAGATCTAATGTACAACATGAGGACTAAAGTTAATAAAATTGTATTGTATTAGGGATTTTTGTTAAATAGATTTTAGCTTCTCTTATCACAAAAATGTAACTATGTGAGATTATAGACATGTTAATCTGCATCTCTACAGTAACCATTTTATTATTTATTTGTATCCCATAACATTGTATTGTAAACCTCAAATATACACAATACAATTTATTTTATAAAAGAGTTTGCCATGACGG
>NW_012144967.1:588478-599208 GCF_000956105.1 Propithecus coquereli
AGTGGGTAATGGTTTTAATAAAAATATTTTTGATGAGTTTGCTTCCATTAAAGCCAGAAAACTAGCTTATAATAAATTCTGGCTTTGATACAAATAAAATATGTAAACTTAGAAAAATGTCAAATTTTAATAGACCTATTTTCAATTTTTGATTTTTTTCAAGTACTTTAATACTCTCAAAAAAATCAAAATGTTCTAGGAAAAAAAAAAATCATAGGAGTGACCATTTTTCCTTTTGCTTCATGCACCAAATGTCTCAACATGGCACTGCCAGATTCTTTTTTTCTTTTTTTTTTTTTGAGACAGAGTCTCACTCTATTGCTCTTGCCAGAATGCAGTGGCATCATCATAGCTCACTGCAAGCTCAAACTCCTGGGCTCAAGTGATTCTCCTGCCTCAGCCTCCTGAGTAGCTGGGATCACAGGAGCACGCCACCACATCTGGCTAATTTTTCTATTTTTTGTAGAGTCGGGGTCTCACTCTTGCTGAGGTTGGCCTTGAACTCCTGACCTCAAGTGATCCTCCTGTCTCGGCCTCCCAGAGTGCTAGGATTACAGGTGTGAGCCACTGTGCCTGGCCTAGATTCTGTCTTTATTCAAAATTTTGATATTTTGTTTGCCATAGATGTCTTTGCATGAAATTTTATTTCTAAAAATACTATGTTAAAATATGATTTATCTTTAAAAAATAAAAAAAAAGGTACTAATTCAGAAGAGGTGTGTCACTGAAGAATTAGCACAGCATACTGTGGGGGATAAGAAGGCCTATGTGTCTGATCGTTCACTTGGGAGGCCTGTGAGCAGAGCCTCCATTTGCGCGTATGTTAAATGGCATAACAGTACCTGGTCCTTCAACCTTACCAGGTTATAAGGATTAATGAATGTGAAAACAATCTGTGAAGTTTAAATCACTATGCAATATGTTTTTTAATCATCAGAATATAGAATTACTAAAACATTGTATATGCTACTTTAGTAAACATGTATCAACATATCTACTGGTATAAAAGGCTAGACATTTATAAATATAGATGGGAAAAATATAAATACCAGAATCTACTTGCAATGGAAAAGGCCTCAAAATTACACTAAGAATTCCTATTTTAAATTTCTTCACTACTTCTCTGATACGTATACAAATCCTTAATCACAAATAGAAATTTGTAGACTTTAAAGGCATATAGAAAACTTGAGAATTAAAAAAAAATGAAATTGCATTGATAAAACGCAAATAATCTCTGATGTCCATGTGCCTTTTGGAACCCCTAGGGGGCTCAAGGAAAAAGGAAATATTCCTTCCTTAGGTTTAGGCAGCGATAAGGAGTGTAGCATGCTAATGAAGACAGTGGGAGCACAGACTTCGAGTCACACAACCTGGGTTTGAATCCTTGCTCTACTTACTGGAACGTGGCCTTGGTTTCCTCATCTGTATAATGGGGAAAATAAAGCTGTCCCTTAAATTTAGTGAGAATTACTAACAAATTTTAAAAATTATCAAGCATAATTCTTGGCACGTAGTCTTCTCCAGTATATGGCAGTTATTATTCTATTATTAGTAAGTGACATATTTGGAAGTGTGGCCTACAGTAGAAGGCCAATTAAGAGAGAATTCTCTTTGGCATGCAGCAAATGGTACTAACACTTTTCTATACTTTAATTGCACCGAAAAGAATTGGAGGCAATAGCCTTTGGAGACTGTGCTTCATTACCTCAAGCAACGATACAAAATGGGACGTGACAGAGGAAGTACCTCTCTTCTCTAATATACACAAAAGAGCTTGTGCAAATTAAATGAGGCAACATGCAAAGATCACACTACAAAGTTAAATAAAAGTTGACACTTGCTACTTCTTATATACTTTATAAGAAGTATATACATACTTTATACTTTCCGATGTTAGTTTTATAGAGAAAAAAATGAAGAATCAATAATTCAAAATGGTATTTGGTTTAGGTCTTATTCAGGATCTCAACATTCGGAGATCGGTTTGCACCTCCTGACCACTTTGTCTGGGGACGGTAATTTCTTATATATGCCCATAATGGCATGAACTATTTTATGTTAAAGCTGAAAGAAAACCAGTATCAGTTATGTTCAAATCTATTATACATTAGCCACCATAATGCCACCTGGACATAAGTATTTAATACAGACACTTAAACTTTCCAAATAGCACAATCTGATACAGAGTGGGGAAAGGCAGTATTGAAATTACATGATATAGTGGACTCTGGAGTCAGAACTGAGTCTGAATCCTGGTTTTCCACTTACTAATGGCTTCCTGACACCAGGAGAAATGAAATGCTCTAAGCCTGTTTCCTCCACTAGAATGTGATAATCTCATAGACTGGCTATGAAGATCAAACACTGTATATAGTACCAAGCTTGATTCCTTGAAAAATAATTGGTGCTCAATACATCTTAGTCTTTTACCTCCCTCTTCTGAATACAAAGAGAAGATCACAAAACAGCACAGGATTATGGAGAAAATCAGGCAGCTCTGTTGTTTTAGCTGATACAGCACAGCCTGCTGGTGAGGCTGAGACACCTATACACTCGGCAAGGTCACAGGCTGTAAAGGTGGTGGTAAGACAGCCTCATGAGAGCATGCTCTTGGCCAGAAAGTAGTCTGCTGGCAAAAACCCCCAAGCACAATGAAATGGCATTTTTAATCATTATGAAGCTGAAATATGAGTATGTTCTTCATGAAAAAGCTTAGAGATATTTCTTACACTCTTATCACAAAATCTTAATAATTAACATTGGAAGAGACCATTCATTTACTAGCCAACGAGGTGGTTTCTTTTCTTCCTTCTATTAATATTAATGCACCAATACCTTATAATAAATATACCATGCAATAATATTTTTTAAAGTTCTTGTGCCAAAACGCTCAGTATGTAAACTTTATAAAGCAAGGAAGTTGTCCATCTGTATAGATGCTAAAGCCATAAAGAACTTTTTCATGTGGCTTTTTAAAGTACTGTACTATGTCTAAAATATTTCCCTTTTTCCTTCCAGATTCACAGATCAAAGTTTGTTACTTAGAAATTAGCAAAAGCAAGGAGTGTTGCACAAAATCCAATTCCTTTTTTTTGTTTGTTTTTTTTTTTCCAACCTCAAGGCTCTTGGCATATGCGACAGTCCACATGGCTGAAGGCGGAACAAAAAGCTCCTGTGTGTTTAGGCTATTTCTCTTTTAAACATACTGTGAAAGCAAGCACAGACAGAATGGGATCTGTGTTTACTGCATACTGACCAGTATGAAACTCATCTATTTTGTCAAAAGGTGAATGATATATTCTCTTTGACAAAATGATGAGGCAACAGAAACCACAACATCAAAGCAATAGGCCAAAATAGGTTGTTGGAATGCCCTATCAATAGTAAATCAATTATTGTAGTTCAACAAATCAGAGATATTATTAGTCATAATTACAACATTTTTTTTTTTTTTTTGAGACAGAGTCTCGCTCTGTTGCCCTGGCTAGAGTGAGTGGGGTGGCATCAGCCTAGCTCACAGCAACCTCAAACTCCTGGGCTCAGGCAATCCTACTGCCTCAGCCTTCTGACTAGCTGGGACTACAGGCATGCGCCACCATGCCCGGCTAATTTTTCTATTTTTAGTAGAGACGGGGTCTCACTCTTGCTCAGGCTGGTCTCGAACTCCTGAGCTCAAACAATCCGCCTGCCTCGGCCTCCCAGAGTGTTAGGATTACAGGCGTGAGCCACTGCGCCCGGCCTCTAATTACAACATTTTTAATTACTATAAAATGTGGGTTTCTTCACAATGAATTCAGAGTAATTTATTATGTATTCCAAAATAATTTTTAAAACTAATTAAATTGCCTACATGTCTTTTACAAAGAGAACTCTTCAACCACTTTTTCAGAATAATCAATTTTTTATGTGCTAGCTTCTTTAAACATACATACACTCCATTAAATCTTTTATATAGACATAGTCTTTCTGATATATTCAGCTTTTACAAAATAAGACTTCGAAGTGAATTACAATTTAATAAGATACTTTATACACAGATCAATAATTGTTAAATTAAAATAAACTGATTTAATGAATTTGAATGACTGAAGGATTCCTTTGCTGTCTGTGTAAATATTCACACTTCAGCATCTCTATTTCTGTTGCACAGTCCAGGTAACAAAGAAGCGATGACCAACGGGCCAGGCACTGTGCTAGATGCTTGGGGTACAAACGTGAAGACACATAGTCCCTACCCTTTCTTACAGTCTAGTGAAAGAGTAAAAATAGTTCATGTTGACTGTGTGCTTCTGCAGTATTTATGAGTGATATTTGTTTTATTTTTTTTAAGGCAAGCATGAGGTAAAAGTTTATTGAGGGGGAGCAAGATAGGATTATAAAGCAGGTTTACAAAGCATGATACACACACCACGGATGATGATCAGACCCCTTGTTGCAGCAGAAAAAGAGAGATATTTGTTTTAAATGGATCTTAATTCTCACAATTGTGCTATGAAGTAGGTGCTAATATTACCCTGTTACTGAGACTCAGATAAATAACCTTCCTAAGTCCAAGATTACACAGCTATTAAATGGTAGAGCTGGGATTTAAAGGCATGTCTGCCTGTTTTGCCATAATGTAAGTTAGACAGCCTCCCCTAACACAACATTTCCATACAAGCAGGGCACTCCCACAGAAAGTAGGGAGTGGTACTACGCAGCAGGATGCACAGGGGTGAAGGTACACGAGGGCTGGTGCTGTGCCCAAGGCATCCAAGTATGATATCTTGGAGATACTGCCAAGGAGACAAGCAATGAACAACGTATCTCTTTGCTTCTTTAAAAGACCAGGAAACTGGTGGGCTAGTTCTGACTTACAGATTTAGGGCAGAAATATCAAGAATTCCTTCAAAGAAGATCCTAGAGAAGGAGGCTTCATGTTAATTGTCCAGCACAGACTGAGGAAATACAATACCACCATGGCAGCCAGTATGAAGAGCAAAATGTCCTCACTCTGCATTGCACTTTCATCTGTTGCTCAGTTGGACTTGTGTCTGGTTTCTTTTTGTTTTGTTTTGTTTTATTTTGAGCTTAAGAACCTTACTGAAAACCTATGACTGATGAAACTCCAGATTCTTGCTTTTAAGTGAATTCACAACATCTTCCAGACTTCAGTAGTACTGCACATTCTTGTCACTATTTAAAAACCTATAAAATCTAGGGCCAGAATAACAAAAAACTTTGCTGGTAAACAGTCTGCTCATGTTTCTAGCCCTCATATTACTTATTTTTCTAAAATGCTTATCTGTACGTTAAGAATGAGCAGCATCTTTGTTGGTATAGTGGTAAGGAAAAGAAAAAGAATGAGTAGCGGTTTTTTTTCTTAATTGATATTTAGGAGAACAAGGCTCACTTTCTTCATATTAATCACTTACCATCCTCAAATCCTATTCCCAAACTATTTATACACTTGTCCATTTAAAGCTCACCTAATCTAAGTACATTTTTCTCTTCATACATTAGCATAGTAAGTCAATGTCTGGCCCATGCTACAGAAGCTATATCAAATAATCCTGTTAACTCTCTAAGAAAACCTAAGGCAAGACAAGAGCAAAAGTCTTATGCAATGAAAGGAAAATACAGCCCTGTCATGAGAGAATGGAAAAGGCTCAGATGGGTAAGCAGCACAAGGGTAAAGAAGAGTTTTTGTTACAAATACTTTAAAAAAGAGCACTGCACATCTATTTTCTTGAAAAAAATTGCATTCCAGAGTTATAACTTAACTCCTGAAACAAGATCTGTACAGATTTTAGGTAATAGACTAATTCTCTCACAATTCTTCCCACTATTAATTTTGAACCTTGTTTGCAAGACTTGCTTGTCTCCTTTTTCACCATGCCCTTGATTAAAGACCTGCCCAGCAATTCTACTCGTATGTTTGGGTCCCTCTTTGGAAAGCAGTTATCACGCCTTCTACCCAAACACAGGACTAACTCCAGGTTCTGGGACTTCTTGTTTGTACTAGAATAAACTTTTTAGAACTGAAACTTATTTAAGGCCACAAACTCTGCAACTTAGTACCATTAAATAATGACATCAAGGCAGTAGTTCTTCAAGTTGCAGATAAAATACATTCATAGTTGAGTACAGTACAGTTTATATAGATCTCTAAATCTGAGATTTAAAAATAATTAACTGATTTCTATTTCATTTCAATACTGGTTTGAAGTTTGAAAGTTTTACTGTGTGGACCTAAACTTTTTATTTAAAAAAGAGTAAACAGCAATTCTTTTCCTGACTTCCTAGGCAAATATAGAAAAAGCAGGAAAAAGAGGCAATAGAAAAAACAAGTACAGTTAATAGCTTTTATATGCCATTTACAATAGAAAAGGGATTTCAGCATGTGTTCTAAAAATGCCTGGGAGCTAATTTCTAAAACTGCACCATTACTTGCCATAAACTTTTTTCTACACAAGGTACCCAATTCCTTCAAAGGAAAAACAAGTACTATCACTACAAAAGACTACCACCATGTGATAAAGGGCCAGTTTTCCACCCTTATCAAAGCCACGGTGTATGATCTCTAGCAGTGGTGGAACCAGGCTAGAATCTGAATTTCTAGATTTGTAACCTGGTACTTGTCCACCATAATTGTTCCATAGTGTGTGGGTGAGGGTAGCAGGTACATTAATTTTTTAAAAAATCTATTTTTATTTGATATTTTTCAAATGTCATTGCATTTTGTAGCACAAGTCCTAGAGACACAGAATAACTCTTCTTGAGAAAATAAATACTTCACTACTATTAATAGAATCTCCAAGAAACAACTCTGGGACTGGTTTAGAAACCCAGATAATTTCTGATTAGCAGGAAGCTAGTCTCTAACTTTTGGGCTTACTACATGGTAGTTTATGCATAGGCTATTTTGCAAATCTTAATGTCATGTGCCAAATGTTCTTGTTTAAGAATTCATTCACTGTTTTCTAAATTAACATTCAATAAAAATTCTACCTGTTAACATGGGTGCAACTTTTGTTTTCTTAAACTACAGAAGTTACTGGCATTCAGTCTGGCTGACACAGCACTTCCTGGGGGCTAATTAAAGCATGTTCTTCCATAGCCAATTTGTACATGGGCAACCTTACAATCCTTGTATCTATTATTCAACATTAAATAAGCTGTAAGCATGCCAGAATAATTGGCCTTATTAATTATGCAAGGGAAACCAGGAGCACATGGCAAAAAAGCCTTAGAGAACAAACTCTTTTCTTTGTATTTCCCTACACTTTCAGAAGCCACGAGGTGAGTCACAATTTTAAGAGTTAGTTAACAGAACTATAGTGAATCAATAACAAATATTCAAGTTTCAAGGCCTCTACTAAATTTCACAGCACTAGGCTCAAGTGACTGCTTTTCCCCTCCTCCTTGCTAGTAGTCACCAATGTGAGCAAAGCTTCTGTCTGTAGACTGATCTGTCATTCAATTGTCACGATATAGTAATAATAGGAACATTCTTCTTTTTGATGCATCTTTTCATCTTAAGAAGAACACAGTCAAAGAGTCTTAATGATTTTGACAGTATTACAAGTGACTTAAGAAGACATACTCATAGAGCATTATTGGGTTAGACAGTATTATTAAGCAATTTAAGTCATCCTTACATATAGTTTCTGTAGTTGCCTTTTGAAGAGGATATAATCTGACAGTCCTTTATGAAGCCTCATAAAAACTGGTTTTCTCCCAAGTCCAACTTCTTTGTCAAGAAACTGAATCCAGCATGTGGCTCCCCAAAGTAAGATTCCCACCTGCCAGGCACAGATATCACAGCACTCATTCCATAAAACTTTCAAGTTCCTATATTATCCTCCTACTAAGCAAAGGAGCCTTCTAATACTTGAAAGCTTTAGGGTGTGCGTGTGAACGCACGCACAGAGCATCTCCAAACTACTGTAAGGAGACAGCCCTATTTGTTAAGTTTCTCAGAACAGTTCAGTTCTCTAGGGAAAGGCAGCACCCACAGCCACGTGCTTTGACTCTCTGCAGGACAGTTCTCAGCATTAGATGCCTTTGCTTTATCAGAAAAGAGTTCACAGAAAGGTTTCAAGTGCACGAACTTAATTATTTTCTTACTGAAGACAACTGAAATTCCTTTTTCAAAACTGTCTTCATCGTAGGGAAAAAAAAAATCCCAGCAAACAAAAAGACAAGACTGAGGAGACGGCTGATATTTTGGGCAGCTTCATTTTCTTCTTCTTCATGGATTACCCTGTCTCCAGTCTCCTGTCGCCTTCCCTGGGTGACCTCACACTGCAGCTCTCTCGTCGTCTCATCCATTTCTTTACAAAGAACATCCAATATACCAAATGTAGAAAGGCCACCAGTGCTTGTATCTGCTCCATGACCCTTTCTTTCTGCTGTTCTCAAAGAATCCAGATTTAGACCAGGGCAGAGCACTGCTTCAGGTAGCCTGCTTCTTTTTTACTGGATAATCTTCACCATCATCCTCGTCCTTATATGTTTTTCTATAGTAAAGTAAAGCCTGTTCACAGGCCTATGTCCTGCCAGGGATGTGAGCCTGTGAGCCTACTCTGTAACAGTTCTACTCATCACTGAATATTGAGTACTGAAGAAGAGATTCCCCTGCACCTTAGCCAGCCAGCATTCAGCATAGTGCACACAAAGGTGCCCTAGTAAGTAAGTGAGGGTGCCAAGGTGGAAGAGCAGCCAGGCAATGTGCAGCACTCAATTCTCCACCCAACAACCATTTCCATCACCTAGCACTGGCCATGGCAAGTCAGGTCCTCTGTGGCTGCAAGCATTCAGCATGATACAGTGTCATCCCCCAGCACCCTAAACATCAACAGTGCTCAGGTTCCTAAGGGAATGGCTTTCCTTTATTCTCCCAGCACCACTGCCACCTCAGCACACGCTCAGCTGTGTCACAGCTAGAACAAAGGTAGGAATGAGCAGCAAATGACTAGAGGAACGAGGAGCCAGGGCTGTGGAGCTGCAGTGAGGTTAAGGAAAACAGGCAAGGACAAGGGTACAGAAAGTGGCAGCAGTAAACAAAAGCAATTCAATTTAAAAAGTCCAATTGTAAGTGGGATTCTAGGCAGACTTAGGGCTCTAGAATTAGATGGCATTCTGATAACAGCACATTTGGGTATCAGACAGGAGGACAGGGCTGTGGCAGGCTGGATGGATCCAGTAGCTGTATGAATGGTTTAGAGTTGAGACAAAGAGTATATAATAGAAGAACCAACACAAGAAGACAAGGAAAAAACACGCTGTTAGGACCCAGGAGCTCTGCTGAAGTTGAAGGAGCCAGGCTGAAATTGAAGAAGAGTTGCTAGCACCAAGACAGACCTAGATAACAGGTCTCTGGCCTAGGCTTTTGTAAGATTTCTTCTGCTACATGAACTGCTAAAGGTAGGACAAATGAGCAATTGGGAACACCTGGCTGGTGCACAGTGGGTAGATGAGAGAAAGCATGAGCCTCTGGCAGGCAGATCTTGCTGAATAGATAGACTGAATGAGGCTAACTAGGGTGTCCATAGCAGTATATGTGCCCAAAATGGCAGAGGCAAATTTGACACTGGAGATGGCTACACAACAACTAGAAAGACACTCAATATGGTCCAGCCCTATTTCCAAACAGAGGTCCCCAGTAGAGAGACCATGCCTGAAATACGGAGACAGCATGCTGAGGTAGAAAGAATATGAGGTTTAGAATCAGACAGAAGCTGAAACTCATTTCTGTCTCCCAATAGCTGTGATTCTGGGCAGATTACTTAACTTCTATGAGCTTCACTTTCCTCATCTATAAAATTAGATAGTCAATAGGTTTTGTAATAAAAGATTTTGTCATAAGGTTTTATAATAAAGAGCATCTGTACAGAGATTAAACAGAAAACCTGGCCAAAGAGTTGGTTTTCAATAAATGATAGCTATTATTATTCCTACAAGCAGTCATAGTAGTATACATAATACCATTATTGCAGATGGAAACACTCCTCCTTACATATATGGTCAATAATAATAATGATGATGATGATGATAATAATAATAATAATAATAATACTGTGAATAGGCAACCCCAGACTTAACAAGCTAATCTGTTTCTGGTAACATCAGGAAGTCAAACCGTGGTAAGTTAAAGGTTGTTTATAATGGAATTTGTAGCTTTACCCTGAACCCTGATGTTATGCCAGTACGTTGCATTTTATACCACACAAATCATCACATCTTTTCCTTCCCTCTCTCCTTGCCTGCCTTCATTCATCACCAGCATTGACTGCATCATCCTGGCAATCACTTGGTAGGGAGTCAGCATTGGTAGAGGTTCCATTTCCATCAGGAAGTGGTAAATACAGGTTTGGGTAGTTACTATGGGATGGAGGGTGTCTTGAATATGAGGAGGAGGGTAAAAAAATTTTTAAGTAGGATATGATTATTCACAAGTGCATCTTCTCATTTGAGAGTCATCTACGTTTGTATAGTGATTTATAATTCTTATACATAAACTGTCGTATTCTACTTCAAATTAAACGAAGCAGGATAAGTATTATTATCTCTTGCTTACAGATTAGAAAAATAAAGCCCAGAGGGGTTATGGTCACTTACTCCAGATCACACACTGTAAAATGATGGAACCAGGCTAGAACTTGCATCTCTGGATTTGTAACTTGGTGCTTATCCACTATAATTGTTCTATAACCTGTGGGTTAATACATCAGGTACATTTTAAA
>NW_012144967.1:603165-604261 GCF_000956105.1 Propithecus coquereli
TCAGTCACCCAGGCTAGAGTACAGTGGTATCCTCACAGCTCACAGCAACCTCAAACTCGCAGGCTCAATCTATCCTCCTGTCTCAGAAGTAGCTAAGACTACAGACACATGCTACCACGCCCAGTTAACTTTTTCTATTTTTTTGTAGAGACCAGGTCTCATTCTTGCTCAGGCTGGTCTCAAGCTCCTGGCCTCAAGCAATCCGCCTGCCTTGGCCTTCTAAAGTGCAAGGTCTACGGCCGTCAGCCACCATGCCCAGTTTGGTCCTTCATTTCAAATTTGCTTTTTCTTATTGTATTGTAAAATGGGGAAATAATATGTGATTGTAAATTTAAGTTTTGATGAAAAATATTAAGCTTTAAGAAGTTCAATAAAGATCAAATAAGATAAACCCAAAGAGATCCACACCTATACACATCATAAATTGTGAAAGACAAAGATAAATAGAATATCTTGAAAGCAGCAAGAAAAAAATGACTCATCATGTTCAGGGGAACAACAAAAAGATAAGTAAAAAAATATATGGTAAAAAAATCAACATAGTAATTGAAATTGCATACCAAAAAAATATTCATCTAACATAACAGAAGGCAATAACAGAACTAGAGAGGAAATGTAGACTACAAATGTCAAAATGGCTGATGTATATACAACTATATCAATAATTATATTAAATGTGAACAGATTCAACAGCCCAAACAAGAGAGGATGTCAGACTACATAAAAAACAATATGCTATCTATAAGAAATATACTTTAGATTTAAAGGCACCAATAGGTTCAAAGTAAAAGGATGGAAAAAAATATACCATGCAAACCATACCATAAGAGAGGCAGAGCAGCTATATTCATATCAGAAAAAGCAGACTTTAAGACAGGAAATACTATAACAAAGAGGAATATTTATCTCTTAATGGTAAAATGGATAATACTTTAGAAATATATCACAATTATACACCCCTAAAAAGAGAGCTCAAAATTACATAAAGCATAAAGCTTACAGAAGTGAAAGGAAAAGTAGACATTTCAACAATGGCAGATGGAGATTTTAATACACCACTAACTGATGGAACAATTAGACAGGAAATCAGCAAGGA
>NW_012144967.1:604311-607841 GCF_000956105.1 Propithecus coquereli
TTGAAAATAATATGTGCACTATATTATGTTAGAAAATATTTCCTTTCAGGGACTAGTAAATTATTCACTTCATTGCCCTCAGAGATAAATTATTCATTATAAATATGCTTTTATGAGTAAAATCATATGATGCTTATTGTGACAGTTTAGAGTTCTATAGAGCTTCATATTTTAATTTTTTTAAAATGGCACTTTTATTTCTTACAGATCAACAAAATTATTCAGTTTTCTGTGAAATAAATATACTGTTTTATTAAAGACCTATGTTCTTTGACATATGTCAAAATGGGCCAGCTATAGAAATCTGCAGTGGATAACATGTTATTTATTAGACATTTCTAGCTCAGCAGGCAAATCAGCCAATTTTAAAGTCTTTAAAGTTTTGTAGTCTGGTTATCTGGCAGTACTAACTATTAGAATACCCAATACCAGTTTTTCTATGCAGAAGTCAGTATCTAAGCAGATATATTTGTACCAGTAGCTATCCTTTCATGTTGCTCAACAGTTTCTGTTAAATTTATAGTTATATACACACATATACTTTAATTCCTTTCTCAGAGTAAATCATCTCATATATTTTGTCCCTAAACAAATTTTTATCACAGATTTCTTTTTTAAAATGTGAAATTCCTAACTGAAATAAATTTCATTTGTTAACTGGGAACATTTGCTTTGTTCACTGCAAAAACAGGTTTAGAGAAGAAATCTTCAAGATAAACAGAAAAAAGGAAACCACTTGGTCCTAGTCAAAGAAACAAAGGCTTTCCATCTTATTCTTTGGCTGTTTTACTTTACGATATAAACATGATCACTTACCAAGTGGCAAAAATGCAAGACGGTTTCCAGCCATGGAGAGCTCATTGAGGCTGGGCAGCTGGCAGAGATGGCGCGGCACACACCATAGACGATTTCGGTCCACAGTGAGGTACTGCAGAGAAAGGCACAGGTGAAGCCTCTCGGGTAAAGTTAGCAAACGATTGGTAGAAATGTCTAGTGTCTGCAGCTCCTTCAAATCGCCAACCTCTACAACCAAAATCAAAATTAAGATAAATCGCATCCTGATGAATTGAATTAAATAAAGTAAATAAAATGAATCAATATGGTAACAGTTCAACCAAATAAAATCAGAAACTGCAACTATTTCCATAGACATGAATGCTAAAGCACGGGATTTAGGGCTAGCATGCAAATAATCCAGTGTCTTCAAATTAGCCTCCTAGAGTTTCTTAAATGGAGAAAAGGGCTGGCAGTGGAGAAAGGAATAACACAAAGCAGTAAATCTGAACCAGAAGTCTATTACTATGGCTTCTGCTTCTTGATGAATCAAAGTTGCTGCTAGGGTGAGAAAAGAATGATTAGTCACTCCAAGGTACCTGATTTTTGCTACTTGTGTGATTTTACTAAGTAGAAAATAGGAGACATAAATCATAGCATTCAAATAAGTGCAATTGGTTTATATGAACTGAATAGAAGATTTCTGGAGTAAGAATTTGGATATCTTTTGGAAATTTTCACTATAGTAAAAATTATAATAATTAAATGAAATTATTGTTAAGTAACATTTTTAGATATTGTCCAGCCATGTGGCTCCTTTTAAAATCCACTCAAAATATACATAGCTATAAAGACTTACTTTAATTTCACCCAAATTAAATACTTCCATTTACTCCAAAATTCCCTCATCATCGATGTCTGGAGTTGTAATCTGTTCCATGGTGAGTACAATTATGTCTTTTTTGTACATCAATCGCCAAGTCTTCAATGAAGAATGGGAAGTTCTTTGCAAGGAACTTAGTCCTTCTCAGGGAAAATCACCATTTTAGGGGAAGGACACTGACACTTTCCCAGGACAGCACATTCCACTCAAGACTCTACAGCAAGCACTGTGCAGGATAAGCCTACTTCTTCTGCATCATGGACACTTAAATGTCAAAGACCTCTATGATGCCACCGTTTGCTCTTCTCTAATCCTGTCCCCGATGCTGAGCCACTCCTCTTAGGTTAAGGTTTCCCATACTCTGCCACTTGATTGTACCCCTCTGTGCACATTCTGGTTTGTTCAGGACTTGGATTAGTAGTAGCAACATCTTCTCTATTGGATAATAAAGTCTTCTGCCCTCTCAGATGCTCAATAAACAGATCAGCTTTTCATATTGCTACAGACCAGGGATTGGTGAGCCATGGCTCAAAGGCCAAATCCCGGCTCATAGGGGTTGGCAGCCCATGGCCTGCTTTTGTACTGCCTGCAAGCTGAATCTGGTTTTACATTTTCAAAGGATGATAAACAAGAAAAACAAAAACAAAGGACATGTGAAAAGACCACATGTAGCCTGCAAAGCCTAAAAATATTTACTATCTGGCCATTCAAGAGAAAGTTTGCTGGTCTTTGCTATAGACATTTTGTTAGTAAGAATATTTTTAATAACTACTTCACTTGTATAAAAGTAATATGGTAATACAAGTGCAAAATACACTAATTTCTAGTTACTTTTATAATATTTACAAATTTGTGCTAGGAATTTCACACTTTATTGCTCAATTTCCCCAAATACTGAACAAAATACACATTTGAAGATGGGTAGGCAGAATTCAGTACACAGCCTGTGACTCTGAATGGAAGTTTTGTTTTATTTGAACTTAACTGGTACACATGGGAGTCGATTTCACTATTGGCTCCGCTGGCACAGTGCTCCACCTAGTAAGCCTGTCTATTTCACAAAACAAAAATGCTTCTGATTTGGGGTGTGTGGGGATGAGAGAGTTGGACGAAGAATCATAATGTTTTAGAAGTACATAAAAAAAACAAACAAAAAAAGAACTAAAAAAACAACCTTTCTGACCTAATTTCACAAAATGATTATAGGAGTGAAGTGGGACAGAAGAGCAACCAATCCACTACACACCATGGGGCCAGGGCCAAGAGAAGGAGACAAAGGCCTCTGCCACTGAGAATCCTATCACATCAATGTGCCACAGGAGCTCTGAGAAAGAAGAGCTAAATGCAGGCTTGTAGAAGCTTTCGCGAAATTTATTGAAGATGGGAATTTGAATATGTCAAAAGGAATAGGGATACAGCTTTCCCAGCAGGGCATGGGGGTGGGGTTGAAAGTACGAAGAAAGGCATGGAAGGGAAAAACTAAATACAGCATACACGGTGGGCTCTTTGGGGCCCACCAAATACCAAAGACACCAACGACCAATGAGAGAAGAACAAAAAATAAATCCAATACAGAGGGCTTGGTGGAGACAGGGATGATAATGAGAAATCTGTACTTATTATAGTGAGAACTGACATCTCCTGAAGATTCTCAAAGGATGTAAGGACTCTTTTGGAGAGGTTAGACTGGCAAATACGTAGAAAGTGATGGCATGGAAGAAGATCCTACACTAAGAAAACAAGTAGACATTTGACGAGAACATAGAAGCAAGTGCAATAGAATTTGAAGGTAAATTCCAGAGATATTTTAACAGAAGTATGAAGTAGGCTTGATTGGATATGGAAAATAATAAGATAGTAAAAAGTCAAAGAT
>NW_012144967.1:619086-620625 GCF_000956105.1 Propithecus coquereli
TATTTAAAAATTTAACATTATTGACATCTTCAAACACATTTATTGCTATGTCACCTTCAAAGTAACGTAGTATTACTGACAGAGTTACAATGCATTCCTTGGTAGAATCCTATTCTTTTCAGCTGGTCTTCCAGTCACCACATCACTTCCAACTCCCTCCACTCCTTCAATGGGAGTGAACATCAGTTTTTATACCTTATTTCCTTAGTGTCCCTGGAATCATCCTAACTTCATAATTGTTTGCATTGTTTACTTCTGTGCTAAATATACAATACCTTCAAACTTTTCAGCTATTTATAGAGTACCCTGAAAATGATTTCATTATTGCCACATAATAATTACTTAGACTAAGCATAAAAATAACATTATGGTGTCAATTTCAAAAGAAAAAACACCAAGTCCCCTTTAAATTATCCTTCTGTGCTGATGAGCACTGACCTAACCTAAAATTTAAATGGGAATGGGAAGGAAGCCACCCACTCTATGCCCAGCCAGGGACCACAGAGAGTCAATAACAAGGCTTGCTATTTTCAAGCACTGGCTTTTTCCCGTACCACTGAAAACAGCTCTAATTTGAGCTCCAAAGCACATTGAGCTAAGGAGAACACACAGTAATCTCCTCTTATCCGCGGCTTCACTTTCCGAGTTTTCAGTTACCCACGGTCAACCACAGTCTGAAAATACTAAATGGAAAATTCCAGAAATAAACAATTCATAAGTTTTAAATTTCATGCCATTTTGCGTAATGCAATGAGATCTCACACCGTCCTGCTCCATCTTGCCCTGGACATGAATCATCCCTCTGTTCAGCAGATCCATGCTGTATGGGTACCTGTCCATTAGTCACTTAGTAGCTGCCTCAGTTATCAGATCAAGAAAACATAGTGTATACGTTAATATAAGGTTCAGTATTATCTGAGGTTTCAGGAATCCACTGGGGGTCTTAGAATGTATCCCCCATGAATAAGGGGGACTACTGTATGAAAAATAAAATATTTCAATTCACTATACAGTAAGTCTCCCTTTTTACATTCATTTTCTTTCCCTTGATTGGGCTGTGGAATGTACATACTCTGGTATGTAGAAATAGATTCAAATCATAACCATGTTACTTATCAGCTACACAACTTTGGGTTATTTACTCAACTATTTAGATTATTGGTTTGCTGTTAAAAAAAAAGTTTCTGTAAAAAAGAGACTAACACCTAATTCAAGAGGTTAATGATGTGATTAAATGAAATATCCCATATAATTGAACAATACCTGGCTGAAAATTCAATAAATATTTCCAGTTTTCAGTTCATCATACTACAAAGTATTCTAAATGTAATCTCTGATCATAAAATACTTCTGTAATTGATGTAGTATTTATCATGGAAACAACTGCAAACACATATGTATATGTTTGTTAAGTCTAACATAAGAAAGCAAGACAAGACCAACACATGGTGAAATCTGAGAGCTCAAAAAATGATCCTCTCCCTAACATAATCCTAAAAATTTGCAAGAGGCAACACCACAGCAAAAAACAAAAACAGC
>NW_012144967.1:622355-623603 GCF_000956105.1 Propithecus coquereli
GTTTCATAAATATCCTGAATTTAAATAATATAAATTATCACAGGAAAACTCAGCTATGTATGATGATGCATGGGATGAAGATTAAATGGGAAAATAAAAATTTCTTCTTGGGAAAAAGGAGGTGGAAAAGAACGAGAAGGAAATTAATTAGTTGGGAAATACAGTTTTTTGAATGGTAATAATGAATATAGCTTAAATTAGGATTAAGAACGTGAAAGTAACTGGCAGCATAACTGAAAAGTATAGTAAAATTGACAAGAGGGACAAGGAAATTAACAAGAAATCTATTGTGCCACAAAAAGCATGACGAGGAAAAAAATCTAACAAATATGACAGAAATAAACTCAAGTATATCAGTAATATTACACTCAATGCCAATAGTTGAATTACTGATCAAAAGCATGTCTGATTGGGTTTAAAAACATACCTAGCTAGGTAATATTATATCTATTATCTACTTAATGTTTGAAGAATAAATAATATTTATGTTGTTAAATGTTTATTACTAAATTATTTTAAATCATGCAGGAGGGGGAGTGAAGGAAGAAAAGCTCCAAAGGTGATTTAAAAATATAGATGTAAAAACTCTATTAGGAATGCTAGCAAATCAAATCAAGTAAGAATGTGACAATGGTTCAGCATAAGAAAATCTATAAGCATATTATAACAATATGTGCCAAAACATTATCTAATATAACCCATTCCTATAAAACCCCAAAGTTGGCCAGGCACAGTGGCTCACGCCTATAATCCCAGCACTTTGGGAGGCCAAGGCAGAAGGATCACTTGAGGCCAAGAGTTCGAGACCAGCTTGAGAGAAATAGTGAGACCCCATCTCTACAAAAAAAAAAAAAAAAGAAAAATTAGTCAGATGTGGTGTCATGTGCCTAAAGTTCTAGCTACTCAGGAGGCTGAGGTGGGAGGATTGCTTGAGCCCAGGCATTTGAGGTTGCAGTGAGCTATGATGATGCTATTGCACTATAGCGCCATCAACAGAGCAAGATTCTATCTCAAAAACAAATAAACAAACAAAAACAAACAAAAAAACCCAACATCAAGAAAGAATGAAAATAGACTATTTAAGAGTAGACATCATAAATGGTAAAATGTTAAAGTCACTCACATTAAAATTAGGAAAAAACCCACGAAGATGACGTCACAATTATTTACCATTTTCGGGGAGGTTCAAAGTAAAGCAAGAGTAAAGTAAAATGAAATAAATGTAGGTATTAGACAAGAAGAGACAAC
>NW_012144967.1:624892-645448 GCF_000956105.1 Propithecus coquereli
AAAAAGTATAAGGAAAATGAAAAAAATCCACTGAAGCCTAACAGTAAATTAGAAATGGCAAAAGAAAAAGAAAGTAAAACTGAAGAGGGACAAAGAATGGCAGCATATCTTACTAAAAAGAAAAGAAGATTCAAAGTACCAGTCTAGGAAATAAAAAGAGGTAAGGACACAGATTACCAGGGGGAAGACTATGAAAGTAAAGTCATCATAATTTGAGCTATAAAAGATCAGGAACATCTATTGTTCTAAAAGCTTTTAATCTAGCAAAAAGGAAAACACATGGACTTCAAGGCTAAACATACCTAGATGTAAAACCTGATCCTATCACTCACTTAGTTGTATTATGTTACACAAACTATCTACTCTTGCAGGCCTCATTTTCCACATATATAAATGATTATTCCACAGATAATAGTTGGGTGAATGAAATGAGATATTATGTGTAAAACAGCAGTGTCTGGAAGACTGTAAGCTCTTAGTAAGATAGTATTTTTATCGGGTTCATAAAAACAGAAGGGTACTCTGAAAGTGTTACCTAGAAATGGAAGGTCCCAAGTTGCCTCCCACTATGATTCCATTTGAGAAATACTTTTGCACTGCCATAGTAGATCCTTTTAATCACCTTCTAGAACTGTAACATGGTAGTTGTTAGACACATGTGTTAAAGGTAAAATTAAGTAAAATTTAAAATTCATCCCTCAGTTGCACTAGCCAAATTTTAAGTGATCCACAGATATATAGCTACATATGGCTAGTGGCTGTTGTACACAACAGCACAGATACAGGATATTTTCATCATCACAGAAAATCCTATTGGACAGCATCCTTTTAGAATCTGATGGGATAGGTAAATAAGGAGTACTAGGACAGGGAAGATATTGTTTTGCTCTTAAAGATTGGTGAGGGTTTGTCAAGTACTTCTTTGATAATGGAAACTAACTGAAAAATAAACTGATATCTTTAAATACAGAAATACCAAAGAAAAATCAGCTGTATAGACAGACCGGTCAAAGTCTCCTTTAGCCACCATCCACCCCAAGCTAACTTAGTAACTTACTTCTTTCCACAAAGCTGAATAGTAATTTGGCTGTTTGGCTCTTGCTTGCTTTGTCCCAATAGATTTGACCTTGTCAAGAGCAGGGACTGTCTTACCCACCCTTCTGCAATAACGTGCATTGACCCTGTGACTAGAACACAAGAGGCATTCAATCTCTGAGTGCTGAGTGAATGAACTAAAGTGAAAAAATAAAGTAGAATGTGATTAACATACTATAAAACAGTATTTGGACCTTAATGGCGGGGGGGGCAAAGATAACTTCCAGGTAAGGAAAGTGTACCCTTTAAAATCTTTTAAATTATTTTTCATTTAAAAAAACCCAAATATATAATAAACCCTTATTTTGTGGATATTTTATGAACTGGATAATGACCAAATATGGGATATCACTATAACTTGTCATTCCCTCCACATAATAGAAAGAAACAAAGAACAAAGGCTGTGGAGCATCCATCCCATCATAGACCACACTCCAAAATATGTACCGAATCAGTCTTCGTCTATCTCCGCTGTTAACACACTGAGCTAAGCACCACTACCATCTTCAAACTATTTACTACACAGAAGTCGAAGTGATATTAAAATATAAGTCAGATCATGTTCCTTCCCTGTCCCAAACTCCACCCTGGCTCCCACTGCATGTCAATAAAATCTTAAACACTATCTTACTTCCAACAAGGTCTCCTGCTCAGCCCCGCCCTGCCTCACTCACCCATCTCACTGCAATCTAATTACCCTGTTCTCTGGCCCAATAAAGTGTCAAGTTAATTCTACCCTCAGAACCTCTGAATCTATTATTACCTCTGTCAGGAATCTTCTCTGCCCAATTTTCAAACTGTAGACTCATTCTTGCCTTTCAGAACTTCACTATCACATTTTCACAAAGGCCTTCCCCGACTCTCCAAGTAGGTTCTCTATTTCTCAATTAGAGCATCCTATTTATTCTCTTCCCTGCATTTACCACAATTTAAATATTTTGTTTATTCATTTATTTACCTGTTAAACGATACCCTGTGCCTCCACTAGAAAATAAACTTCCTAAGAGCAGGGGCTTGGACTGCCTTCACTATTGTACCCCTAGCACCTAGCAGTGTCTAGCACACAGTAGGTGTTCAGTAAATATTCTCTCAATTAACGAATTCCTTAAACTGTCTCACTTGCTCAGTGACTGCAGACCAAACTTGCAGCTGCATCTCACACTTATTTTTCATATTTTTGCTTAGCAAAATTACAACTGTTGTACACTCTTGAGAAAACTCACAAATCCCTGGAAAAAGAAATGTGAAATCTAAGACTGTCAGAGGTTTGTTGCACATTGAACATAATTTAAGTTTTGCTCAATGTCTTATAATTATCTCTGTGAATGCAAGTGATGGGAGTATTCTATAAGAGTACTGAAAGAAGACCAGCTGCCCACAGCTAAACAGCCCTAGACTGTTATGCATTTTCAAATTCTGTATGTGATCTGCTATAGCTAATACAGTTTTAGAGAAATAAATATAATGTGCATTACTTTCAAAGTTGACTATAAAATAATGTAACTAAATTATCAGCAAGCATTTCAGAAGTCATGTAAGCAAATAAATACTTCCCTTTATGGTCATAAGCCAGCAAAACCAATCCAATGATATGTTTTCACTCATATTTTCAAAATTCCTATTTTGAAATTCCCTTAAGATCTTGATACAGAATTATTTCATAGATTCTAGGGATCAAATCCACCCTAAAAAGGATAAGGATTTACCACCCCCAATTATTACATATTGAGAAGAATATACATAAATCTCTAAAGGTAAGAGTCCAAAAGAAAAAAAAATTCTTTTACAGGTTTAAACAAGATTGGCATCCTCAGAATAACATATGCTCAATGACAGCTCAGGGGCATTCTTAGAACAATGATGTTCTCTTGTGTTTGCAATTATTTAGAAATCCTATTAGGAGATCTCATTTAAATATAAAAGTCAAGGAAGTTTTGTTGGAATAAGCGTGTCTTTAACAATGACTAATTTGAAGAAATTAACAATGCTTTCACTTTATAAATTTGGAATCTGGATATATTTGTGTAACTATTATGTCATTTTCACGTTTGGGAAGGTAAAAACCAGATCTATCCAGTTTGGAAAAACCAAACCCATGACTTGACTGTTCTATTTGATGGGCCAGAAATAGATTGATTTTGGTTCACATCATGATCCAGTAAGACTGAGGGGCTCAAACAGCAGCAGCTTATTTCTCCCATCTTTACTCTTACCATACTCCATGGTAGCTGCATGCTTACATGCACATGTTCCTGCCTGTAATAGCAAGTGCATAATATATTTCAAAGGCATCAGGAGTTAAACAGGTGTTGGGGGACTTGCTTTGGAAGCTATCCACCAATTAATTGTTTGGGCTCTCAAGAATAATGGTGTACAAATTTAAACATGAACTCATGATTAATACTTTTAATACCCTTAGTGATATATTAGTTAGGGTCTGGCAGGGTAGGATACAACTGTCCATAATCGTAAGAGGCTTGATATATATTTGTAACTTTGAATGTGTGGCAGGTTATATTTAATAACAAATGATCACAACGAAATAAAATTAACAATACCAGAAAGAGTATTGAGAAAATCTATTAACTATGCGTTTATCTAATATAAGCATCATACGAGAACTACTTTTTAAAGGAAATTAAATTAGCAATTAAGAAGCCCTTTTAACAGAATATCTATCTTATTTATGAAACATAATTAAATATTTGGGAACGTTAAAATAAAATGTTCCAAAATATGACATCTGAGAAACACAAGAGAATGTGATTTGACTTAAATATTTATGCCCTAGGTATCAAGTTTACCAATTAATTCCTATAGAAGTTTTTATTTTTCTTTATTTTTTTCCAGTAGAAATTTTTAAATGGTAAAGATATTACTTCAAAAAAGAAAATCACATTGTTTTGGCATTTTACCTGGTACTTTGTGTGTGATTAAATTATATACTATAATCTCATTCAGTGTTCTTCCAGATAAGTTATTTCCCAGGTGTTTTATTGTGTATTTAACCAAACAGTCAATTGGTATTTGAGGTATCTAGCAAATATCACTGAGAATACTTCAGAAGAAAAAGTAACTAGAAAGTATTCTTGCTAAGTGGCAATTATAATATAACTAACTGCTAGAGAGAAATGGCATTTATCTCTTCTTCAGATATATTATCTTTGATTTTTAAAAGCATTTATTCTAAAACTTAGCATCTTTTTTATTGCTTTGTGTCAGCACATGAATTTCTACTTGGAAAAGTTCTTTATCTTTATCATTCTGCAAGACTCATGGAGACCACATACACAGAATTTCATTTATGTTTTATTTCAGTGATTTCTTCTAGGTAGGCTTTTTTCCTCTTTACTGAGGTAGCACAATGGAGTTTTTAGGCTTTGACCTGAATGAGACCACTAGGTGTCCACTGTTGGTATAAAACTATTATAATCACTGCCTCAAGAAATATCACAGCATCACAGTCCAGAATAAAAATTTATTTTTTAAATTTTACTACTTTGCAGAGAATAAATAAAAGTAATCCATATTCTCTGGAAAGAACGATATGGTGACCACTGCTTTCATCTCACTTTCTCAAGTCAAAACAGGAAGAAATGTTAAAGAAAAATACTTTGGTGTATATACATTTCAAGTTATTAAACTGATTCTTTCCAGTTTATTTCTTTGAAATTCCCATAAGAAAAGTAACTATCACAAAAAAATACAAAGTGGTTGATGACCTCCACTGATAGAACACTTAGAAATCACTGGAAAAACACATTAAGCACAATACATGAATCGTATAGTTAAAAAAAGAAATTCCCCATTAATTAAAAGAATTCCACATTAAATTCAAAATATAACTCTGATTTCTAAAAACATACCCTTTGTAAGAAACTATAATAAACTCACATCACTATTTACATGAAAATTTTTGCATTAAAGATTCCTGAATTTACATATATTGGTTATTAATCTTAACACAAAAGCAAAGTCCCTAAATGTATTACTTGCTATTGTTTAGAGTTATAAGATAACCACCTGCAGAATAAAAAAAAAAAAAGTACTCAAAAATAATTATCAAGGACAGGAATGAAATGGGACCCAGAAAGATGTTAACTTTTCATTTTAAACTTTCCTGTTTATTTATTTCTATGCTTGTGTATTACATTTGTAATAAAAATTACAGTAATTATTTAATGGAACCTTATCACACACTCTAGGATTCCTTAGAACAGGAAATAGAACAATTCTAAACACCTGTTACATTGTTTTTTAAATTTACTAGTTTTATTTTAGCTAGGAATGAGCACACAAATCTGTGATTAAAATTCTAATAATTTGGGTTTCCTATGTTATTTCAGGTTCACTGAAAACAAAAATTTAATAAATGTGTATATACAATGCTTCTATGCAAATCTATATTGCTGAGGGTCTCACAAGTTCTGTTATAAAAATTTCAAAGTTTATATAGTTTCTGTGAAATATAAGTATTACAGAAAACTGTATGGTGCTTCTAATGAAAACACATAAAAACATATTTCTTCAGATTTTTATTTATTCCCCAACCTTTGCAAAAAAACCGCAAAGACGACTACTTCTTTGCTGCAAGTCAGTCAGTATATACTGGAGTTTGAAATCTTTTATTGTGCTCTATAAATATTCTCTTGTGCATTGCATTAACAAAGCTTTCAAATGTTTAATAACAGACTAACAGAACAGTGGAATGAAAAGAACAATAAAAACTTGTAAGCATACAGAGCATCAGTGCCCAAACTTTTTGGCACGAGGGACTGGTTTCATGGAAGACAATTTTTCCATGGACTGGGGGTTGGCGGGGATGGCTTCGGGAAGATTGAAGCACATTACATTTATTGTGCAGTCAAACCTCTCTGTTAATGATAATCTGTATTTGCAGCTGCTCCCCAGTGCTAGCATCACCACCTCAGCTCCCCCTCAGATCATCAGGCATTAGATTCTCACAAGAAGCACACAACCTAGAGCCCTCATGTGCGCAGTTTACAGTAGGTTTTGCACTCCTTTGAAAATCTAATGCTGTTGCTCATCTGACAGGAGGTGGAGCTTATTTAATGATGTGAGTGATGGGGAGTGGTTGTGAATACAGATGAAGCTTCGCTACAGATGAAGCTTCGCTAGCTCACCCACCACTCACTTCCTGCTGTGTGGCCCAGTTCTTAACAGGCCACAGACTGGTACCAGTCCGCGCCCAGGGGTTGGGGACCGTGGATACAGAGAATGGCGAACAGTTCAATGTGAACAGATGATTTGTGTCCTAGAAAGTCATTTTTTTTTCACAAATGCATTAGTGGCAAATAAAATTTCCAAGAATATTAACATTTTCCAAATTAATTTTATGCTCTACTCATCCTATTATTTGAACTGGCAGTTTAGTAAAACATAGAAATTATTTCAAAAAATACCCCAAAAGCAACTTTTAAAAAAAGAACTAAAACAAAGCCCATATTTAATTTTTTTTTTTTTTTTTTTTGAGACAGTCTCGCTCTGTTGCCTGGGCTAGAGTGCCGTGGCATCAGCCTAGCTCACAGTAACGTCAAACTCCTGGGCTCAAGTGATCCTCCTGCCTCAACCTCCCAAGTAGCTGGGACTACAGGCATGTGCCACCAGGCCCGGCTAATTTTTTCTATATATTTTTAGTAGTCCAGCTATTTTCTTTCTATTTTTTTAGTAGAGACGGGGTCTTGCTTTTGCGCAGGCTGGTCTCGAACTCCTGAGCTCAAACGATCTACCCACCTCGGCCTCCCAGAGTGCTAGGATTACAGGCATGAGCCACCACACCCGGCCCCATATTTAATTTTTAAATTAATTTTATCAAAACCAAATGTCTGTAATAATAGGAACTACAGAGCTTATAGAACAACACTCATCTTGAGTAGTTTTTACTCCGTGTTCACTGGAATACCAGTTCAGAGCAATGTTCCCATGGTCTAGTAAGTTTAGGAAAACCAATATGCTACTGTTCATCATAATACATATTAGCATACTAAAGAGCAGTTATCTAGTCAGGAAACCCATTTAATTGTGATTTACCAGGGAGTTCCCATCCATTTGGCCATAGCACACTTTTTTCACGAAGCATGTAGAGAAAGTTTGGCAATGCTGATAATCAACATTTTAAGGCATGTTTTCCCTAAGCACTTGCCAAACAAAGGCCAGTCTAAATAGTAGTTCCGCCCTGTAGACAAATGAAAATGAGTGAGACACTGTGAAAATTATAAACCAAAATCCAACTGCTTCTCATCAACAGTTCTGCCACCACTCTACTGCAAGCCACCATCATCTCTTGCCTGGGTTATTTCCATGGATTCCTAACTCATCTCTCAGTTTTCATCATTGGTTCCTACATCACACAAAGAATGACTTTGCCTGAGTCATTCTTTTAAGCCTAAGTAAGTTCATATCACTCCTCTGCTCAAAATCCACCAATGGCTTCTCATCACATCCAGAACAGAGTCCATAATGACCAAGGCCATATATATTAAGTCTTTACTGTCAGGAAGCATAGTATATTGTACCTTAACAAGATCTTCAATTACAGCATCTTTAATTTCTCTTTAATATTGAGATGAGTGTTATAAGTAAGAATAGTGGGTGCCCTTGGAAGGAGGTGGTAGTGACTAAAAAGCAGCATAAGGGGGCTTCTGGAGTATTCCAGCAACATTTTATTTCTTGATGTGGGTGCTGATTACAAAGGTGTACTTATTTTGTGAAAATTCATTGAGTATATACTTTTGATCTGTTCACTGTTCTATATGTAACAACTTTTCCATTTTAAAAAATGAATGAATTGGATTAGGATCTTTGGCCCCCTACTTACTAGCTGTGTAACTTCTGGTAAAATACTTAATCTTTCTAAGATTAGGTTCTTCATCTTAAAAAAAAAGGTGAAAAACATTAACATCTATCCCATATGATTATTGTGACAACAGTGAAAACAGTACTTTAATAGCATGCCTGGCTTAGTTTAAATACTTAATGAATTATACTAACAATAATAATAATCTTTTGATTATCTGGAGAGGGAGTAGAATTTACCACCTTTTGGAGTAACTGTAATATATAATAATTGTTATTAATATTACTATCAATAACACAAATAACAATGCATTTTAAAAATTAAAATTACTAAGACACAGCAAAAATATCTACATACTAGATCGTCACTAATATTAAGAATTACACAGTAATTAATAGATGCCAATTTGAGTCTTCGGCAATACGGGCCTCACCTCTGCCTGTCCCTTAAGTCAGCCAAACCCTTGTTAGAACGGTCCCCTCTCTGATAGGAAAACAAAGCAAAGGCCAATGACAGAAGGGCTATGAGCCAATATCCATGGCATATAGATTCGAAGAGGACAGGAATAAACTGGAAGGCAAAAGATAAGATGAAGAAGAGGGTAAATTCATTAACTTTTACATTTTTAAAAATGAATGAACTGCATTAGGATCTTTGGTCCGTGATGCTAGGACTGGGCATCTATCTGCCTTGTTCAGATAGCACAAAAGTAGAAAAATAGATCATTTTAAAAACTATTTTCACAGATCAGTAACTTTCTGACCACTTTTGGTCTAGAAATTGATGATGTTTACTATTCCTTTTCATTTACATTTTTAGATGGCATTTATAAGATGGGAAATCTTACTAATCTTAAAGTTGATGTGATTTGATGACTTAAGTTTACATTAAATCCATTTTGTTCCATATTGTGACCAATATTGCTTTAAGCATGATTTGGACTCTACACGCTGTATCTTCCTCCATATGCCACCCACAGTGTCCCCAGTAGAAGTAACTGTTCATTCCTATTTGTTAAAAGTCTTATAAGGGATGAAATAAACTCTCTCTCAACAAAAATATACTTAGAATTACCTGCTGCCACTGTTTACATACAGCTAAAGCCAAGTAAACAAAGATTGCCAGGGCAGACAGCTGGCCCTATTCTGACAATGAAAGGCAGAAGCTGAAGAAATACATAATAGTTTGAAGGAGAAAAGAAGCAGGCTACTGCTCAGGGCTTCGAGGCTCTCTCCAAAGTCAGAGGCAATGGCCCGTAAGAGACCAAGGATGTGCCAGACTAGACACAGCAGACAGAAGGAAAAGTGTCAGCAAACAGGACAACAGCCTGTGCTCAAACATTCAGGAAAGAAACTGCTGCAAACCACCACAACACAGACACTCTTGGTGCAGGACAGACAAGAGGCACCAAGGTCACCCAGCCAAGCCGGTACCAGAGCTAGAGTGTAAAACCAGAGTTCTTTTTTTTAATCTGTCAGAACTTTCTGACATTTCCTCACACAGAAGCACACTGCATATGTATATTATTGACTCCTTTATATTATGCTATTTTAAAGGGTATTACAAATACACAAAATCATTGAACAGAATTCGCAACTAATTTTCATGCATTACTTACCAAAAGAGAAAGAGCTCTTTTACAGTTTACAAAAAATATGAAATTAAAAACACAAATATGAAGGGTAATTTTTAATTTTGGAAAAGGAAACAATATATCATTTTGTGTATATGTGTGTTTAAACAAAACTGACTTTATTTAGGTGGCAGCGGGTTTAGCTGAGTTCCTTTAAATAGTTAGGGATTTGCGAAGTGCAAAGCTCATGTAACTAATGTAACGTAATCTGTGTTTTCCTCAAATCCCCATCGGTCCATTTACTTAAGAAACCCATGCTTCCTGGCTGGGCGCCGGCATACCAAACCTGCCCAGTCGTGCATAGTTTTATTTCTGTTACTAAATTAGGAAACCGAAGAGGGCAATGTCTGGGCCAACAGCAAACAGAAAAGGCTCGACATCATTAGTCTGCAAGTCTCCTTAAAAGCCAGATCATTATAAGATATTTAATTTTTAATTAGAGATACCAAAGTAATTTAGCCTAATAAGGAGAAATACTAAGGAAATAATTAAATGAAGACAAAAAGGAGAAATCCAAATGTTTAACAAAAGTATTCTTCTGAATAGTCTTAATCATGATGTTGAAAATAAATTAACTACTACCACTCAAGGCTTAATGTCTCAATGACTTATACTAAAAATTGCTCTCTCGTTCTAAGCAGTGTAAGAGAATGTAAAGTTATTAATCACAATTTTTACAAAGATATACTAACATACTTTAGAGCTCAGTTTAGAGAAACTCAGAAGAACATTCAAGGAGACTTGAGTGGAGAAACACAAAGAAGGATTTCATGACAACAAAGTCACTGTGTTTATTTTCAAATTAATTTATAAATGATACAAAAATATAGAAGGAAAAATATATAATCTTCCTCCTTCCAAATTTTACAGGTCCCTAATTAGCATATCACAGGGTTTTTAAAAAAGACTGTAGCTGTTAATTAACACTCTGAACAGAATTTCAAAACAAATCCTGATACTATATCAAAAGCTAAAGCTTAAATCCTGAAGGTGTTGGGAGAATTTTAGTTCTAGCAATATAAAATCTGAACAATATTTTTCCTAGAAATATTTTTGTTAATATTAGTAAATTTCAAAGTAGTATTAATATTTATTTTACTTTAGTTTTGTGAAATAATAAAAATTAAATGAATATTTGCTACAAAATCTACATTTTATATGGATGATTTATGTATTTAAACACCAGAATTCAGAAATTAGAGAAATTAAATGACAAAGTTTGAGTGGTGGTAATAGGCTCTGATATCAACTATGACTAAAAAAAAGGATGTTCACAATATTTACTATCCACCCTTTAGCAAGACAGAAAATTCATTCATATTTATAAAAAAGCCAGAGATCAACTTATACAGGAAAATAAAAATCTCAGGACCAACCCCAGTCCCAACTCCTTATGCAAAAGAGAAAGTCAAGACTGGAGGCTGAATCCTACAATATTCCTTTCTAAATGAATAGCCGTTACTAACATTATGCATCAGCCAGATCCCCAAGAAAGGTAAAAGGCCTCAGGCATCCATAAGGACTGCCCCCACAGATCATTCATAACGAAATTCCTTGCTGGCCTCCCATAAACAAGGACATGCAAATTGTAACTTTGGGTCTGTAGGCTGTCTAGCTCCTAAAACTGAACAAGTTTATCTTCCCAGGTGCAATACAAAGACAAGACAAGATCATTCTTCTACCTACCAGAGACATCTACATAACCAATGTTTCCTCCACTTCCTTCTTGGTTTCTAACATTTGCCTTATATAAAATATAGATTTTCTGGGCCTCACAAGAATGTAACCATTTGTCTCACTGCCCACTCCCCTAATCCGTTTTTCTTTCTGTTTGCCCTATCCTCTTTAAAAACTGAGTTCCCAAATCCCACATGGGAAAAACAGTCACAGATGCATCTGTGATTTGTGTTTTTCCTGGGTGCATCCTCAAACTTTGGCTTAAGAAAACTCCATTGATTGAGATCTTTGCCTCAGTCATTTGTTTATTTGGGTTGTCAAACCCTTCCAATAACCATCCTGGCTGTCTGGCATGCTTTCATCTAGTCTCTTTTTACATGATCTCTAGAGGATACTGAAATTGCACTTAGGTAATCTGGTGTGTGCCAAAACCAAGAGCCTTTCCCTTCTTTTGTTCAACTCCCACCACTAAGATCTGGCCATTAGTGAAAAGCGTGCGGAGGTCCACAGGAATGGAGTGGGCCATGAGGTCTCAAGCCAGTCCTTATCCGTCAGTTACTAGAGTTACAGTGAGACCACGTCATCTGGCCCTCTAGTCTGGTTCTTCACTGTCCCTATATTATTGGTAAGAGGCACAATGTTTTGGAGGCACAATTAGAGAAGCAAGACTAAAGCCATAAGTTACATAAATAAAAACAAAAGAAATGGACTAAGTGAACAGAAATTATACTGAGGCCAGGGATGGTGGTTCACACCTGTAATCCTAACACTTTGGGAGGCAGAGGCAGGAGGATTGCCTGAGCTCAGGAGTTCGAGACTATATCTGTATTAGAGTCACGATCTTAGCTTCTTGGTGAAAATTATCCTTCAGCAGCAGAATACATAAAGAACTCTACAACACAATTGAAAGAACACAAACAACTCAATTTTAAAATGTCCAAAAGATTTGAATAGCACAACAAAGAAATGACAAATAAATACATGAAAAGATGATTAATCTTTAGTTATTAGCAAAATGAGAATTAAAACCATGACAAGATACTACCACACAGACACTGGAAAAGCTACCATAAAAAAGACAGAAAATATCAAATGTTGGTGAGGATAAGGAGGAACTGGAACTCTCAAACATTGCTAGTGGGAATGTGAATTGGTACAGCCACTTTGGAAAACAGTTTGGTAGTTTCTTTCAAAGTTAAAAATATACTTACCATACAATCCAGCAATTCTACTCCTAGGTATTTATCCAAGAGAAAGGAAAACATGACCACAAAAAGCTTGTATACAAATGTTCATAGCAATGTTATTCATAACAGCCCAAATTAGAAACAATCTAAATTATCAATCAACTGGTGAATAAACAAAATATGGCATAGCCATACAGTAAAATATTACTAAACAATAAAAAGAAACAAACTACTAAAACATGAGACAACATACATGCAAAAATATTATGCTAAGTAAAATAAGACAGACAGAAAAAGCTACATATTACATGAATCCATTTATATAAAATTTCTGGGAAAGTCAACACTATAAAGCCAGAAAGGAGGATCAATGGTTGGCAGGGGGTGGGAACAGGGCTGGCAACAAACAGGCACTAGGGAACTTTTTGGGATGATGGAAATGCTTGAAAACTAGATTGTGCTGAGGGTTCCTAAACTGTGGACATTTATATTAATAAAATTCATCAAGTATACATGTAAAATGGTAGATTTTAGAGTATGTAAATTGTACCTCAATAAAGCTGTTAAAAAAATCAATGGGGAGTAGCTGAAATAAACTATTAACTCATGCCAAGAACAAAATTACTGACACTGTCAAAAAGTTTAACGAGATATTATTAAGAAGAGATTTAAAAGTGACATATAGAAAAAAAAGGGATGTATAGAACACACTTTGTAAATCAGTTATAGATAACACCCTGGGGATAAGAAAATCAAGGTTCTATTTCTGTTTTACCATTTATATATCATAACTCCACATGTGTTTTTGATTTAGAAGTAGTTTGAAATTTAAACTATGAATAGGAAATAAGCAGACTTATAATACATAAACCCTCATAACCTATTTTGTGTAAACTCTTATACTTTATTATTATTATTATTATATGTAAACCCTCATACCCTATTATGTCATGTCTTTTAGCAGGAGAAACAAACTTCCAAAGACATCATTTTAAGTCCTTGATAAAATCGAACCTGCTAGAGTCAGTATGAATTTAAGGATGTTGAATTTTAGTGGTAGAAGAAATATCAGAATCTTTCAAGTTAAAACCTACTTACCACATTGGATAAGAAAAGGAAAACATGGGGATCAAGTAACGTTAATTTTATAGGCTTTTGTTTAATTGAAAGTTTATAGTACTTAAAGCTCCATGGAATTCTAGGTGTGGGAAACTTAGATAGCTTTATCTATTGAGTTTAAAAGCAATTTCATAGGATATCATAAGCAAACCAGGAAAATAGAAATAAAATATATGAGAGCTAGGCCAGGCGTGGTGGCTCACACCTGTAATCCTAGCACTCTGGGAGGCCGAGGAGGGTGGATTGTTTGAACTCAGGAGTTCGAGATCAGCCTGAGCAAGAGCGAGACCCCATCTCTACTAAAAATAGAAAGAAATTAATCGGACAACTAAAAATATATATAGAAACAATTAGCCGGGCATAGTGGCGCATGTCTGTAGTCCCAGCTACTCAGGAGGCTGAGGCAGAAGGATTGCTTGAGCCCAGGAGTTTGAGGTTACAGTGAGCTATGATGACGCCACGGCACTCTAGCCTGGGCAAGAGAGTGAGACTCTGTCTCAAAGAAAAAAAAAAGGAACCTAAAAATACAAAGATTAAAATGTTCACATTTCTCTTTTTCTTAAAATAATAGTATTCGATGGTCTATATTTAATATAACACTCACTAAATACAATATAAATATTTGGTTCTTAGGTTACTAAGTGATTTACAGATTTGATCTGTATTAAATACATATTCAATTAAACCATTGGATCCTACCAGTTAAAGTAAACAAATCATGGAAACAAGAGCAGCCCCTCTTGTAGTACAAAGACTACAAGACAACATCCCATGTTTACAACACAATAATAGTGATTTCTCCTTCACTGGTTAATGCACACAGCACTATACAGAAAAATTGTCACACATTCTCAAACATGTAGTATTCAGTCTCCTAGTGATATCTAGTAACATAAGAATAGCAATACAGAAATCATAATTTTGTTTCAGGATATATATAGCAATTTGCATAATTATATATACTTAAAATATGTTTTCTAATGTATTTCTGCTCTGCTTTAAACATTCACAGCATGTAAAAAGAAAATTATGAGGATATTTCTTTGATAATTGATTATTTTAATAATAAAATTTTAATCTCACTTTACATTTAAGAAACTTATACTGTCCTTCATAAAAATACATATTTATATTTTAAAAGGATGTAAAAATGCATAAAGAAAAAAATTCTAAGATTTATCACTTTAAACATCCATATATCTTTCAGTTATTTTTTCCAACAAACTTTTTAATTATTTCAGTATCTTATGATAATGACTATGAAATTATAGCAAAAGCTATCTCATTTAAGAAAAATGGGTATGTTAGTACCTAAATATATAAGTAAATAATATGACTTCCACAAAACCTGCTGTTATTCCTAAAAAAAATACTCAAGACACTAATATTGGTACTGTAATTTCAGACTCAAGTGATGAATACCAAACTTTTGAAATTAAAAAGAAAAAGTCACCAGAACAGACCTTCAGACTGAATTCTCTTTCAGAATATATCAGGAGTAGGGATGGCAGCAGATCCAGCTAAGAAGTAGAGGAGACACACCACCAACTACTGACATTTGTTGTACACATATAAGGACATTCATTTTTTGGGCCTTTCCTTACTCCTATAGTCATAGTTTTGACTTCAAGTGTTCTCACTACCTACAGATAAATACACAGTGAAAATTAAAACAAACTGCTTAAAAAAAAATCGAAGTTATCTGCTTAAAATGTTGATTTTTTTAATAAAAGGATTAATAAAAAGGATTAAATAAAGAACTGTGATGCCAATTGTGTGTGGGCGGGATGTTGGTAACAAATGATATCAAACTACATTTTTAAAATTATTTCTCATTACATCAACCTTTGGCAAATCACAAAGGTTTTCGTTCACTGAAACAATCAATAATTCTAAAATTACTTGCAGAACAATCTGATTTAAATTGAAACCTTTAACAAGTTAAAACATAATGTACAGATGAAGTAAAGCAACAAACATGTTCAAATAACATATGAAAAATAAGACAAAATGTTTTACGCATTGAAGACATTACTTTTTAAGAAATGTCTATTTTGGGAAATAACCTATATTATGCCAGTTAATTTTTCTTCACAATTATATAGTTTTACATGAAACCGTAATTTTCTGGTCATGTCAGAAAACAACAATATACTGAAATCAAGGTGGAAAAATTAACTGAAACTATAAAATAACGGTGAAAATATAATCTTTTTTTAATGCACTTATCTACAACTTGCTTTTTCCAAAACTTGGTTAATAAATGCAATATATCAAATCACCGTTAGTATAAGAAAAATGTGTTTAATACTTGAAAGCACTTTAATAAAAATGAATTACTAACCCAAGTGTTGCCAAGATATCAAAAAGTATGATATAAATTACTCCATGCTACCTCTAACATACCACAAGCTGATTTAGATACAAAGATAACAATTAAATCTCTGAAGTCTCATTAATAGGTTTGTCTAAGAAAACACATTTCATAAATTCTCAAGAAAATTTACTCCAAAAGATTAAGAACTCTTCTATGTTAATCAGGTTTTTAAAAATATCCTTAATTCATAGTATTCATCATAAACAAACGGTTATGAACCCTGTATAGGTGTCTACCGTAGCAACCACAACAATTTTGGCAATTTATTTAAATGAAGGGTTTTAATTGGCAAAATAGTTAATCAAATCTGTATTTGAGAGAAATAATCCTGGAAACAGTGTGTATAACAGACTATGAGATGGATCCATTTCAGAGCTGAGTGACAGAAAATATCCAAATGCAAATCATTTGTGCTGTAACTTAAACAACAGTTCAGTCTCTCACATGTTACTCCTGCCTCCTCCTTGCACCCTCCTCAACAGACCTTAGTACCAAGCGTGTAACACACGATGGTGCAATAAATCAATTATATAAGAAGTACTTCGTGTGAAGTGAATTTGGATCACTTGGCTTATGATGTTAGCTGCTTTTAAATCTTTTCACAAAGGAATGTTCCTGGAAAGGAGCTCAACGTGTCTTGGCCAGTAGCATGATTGATGGGAGAGGCTCTCCAAGTCTGAGGGACCGACTTTTCTTCTTTTGCCTTTTTTTCAAAAAGTCTTGTCACAATAAACTTTTGTTTTGCAGACATCTGGCAAGTTTTCCACCATTTCCCTTGACACCTTTCCTTAAAAGGAGTATTTTCTGCATTTATTTGACACTGAGAAAGATACATGGTCTAAAAAACAAAATTCTTCTTTTAGAAGAATTTTGATGGCCATTTTTATTCTAAGGTTTTTACCAAATTTTCAAAACTTGTAAAAGTTTGTAAATGAAATTTAAAAGCCTTAGCTCCATTTGTGAGTAGATTTTACAATATGTAACAGTATCTATAGTAAAAATATTTTTCTGAGAAATCTGTCTTCTCTAGTATTCTAAATAATTTTATGTAAAAATCTGTTGCTATAAAGTTACTTATATTTAATTATACTATAAACTTACCTTATTAATAAAGTACTATATGTACTACAAAGTTATTAATAAGGTAATTTAGGTCTATAAAAGTCATTGAAAAACCAGGTTCTGAATATGAGTTTAGGATTCTGATAGACAATTTATTTAGTGGTCATCCATCCAGCAAGCTAAGGAAACCTGTTAGGTTTTTGTCCCTCCACCCATGAGTTGTCAAAATGGGTATCTTAACCTCTCTGCACTGTGCCAACATAATGACTGACTATACTAACACACTCAATACTTCCTTCCTTCTCCTCTCTGTCCAGTCCCTTGTTTGGAAGCAGTGCATACAGTCCGGATACTAGACAATGGAATATTATAAGCCTCCTTGACACCTGGATCCAGATTCTGTTCTCCTTCACAGTGTTCTCTCTCTAGTACACAGTATGGTATACTTTGCACCAATAAATACTTCTCGTTAAGTTTATGAAATACTAAGTTCCCCAGTCATGTAGATAACCCCACAAAACACAGAAAGTCTATTTATATGTATTGCTGATCACATACACATAGGCTGGGGACACCAGAGGAGTGCTCCATAAGAGATTAAATTTTTAGATTCTTTTTTAGCGAGAGAAGTGCTAGCTAGCTATTTTACCAGCACTGATGTGTAATCAGTGAAAAGCTGGGTCTCCAGAAGGATAAATCACCCAGAATTACTACGGTATCCACCTAAAGAAGGTAATATGGGGTAAAGAGCTTTGATCATCTGGGGACAGGTGGCATGACAAGATACTTTAAGCTTTGAGGAATCACAAGGATAGCTATTTTATTCCCCCTTTGAGTTGATCAGCTAGGAGAGGAGGCAGGCATAGTGGAAGAGATAACAATGAAACCAGGGCTGACCCAATGTTCCTGGGCCACCTAGCATTCCTAGAAACTGTAAGGAAGGAGATTCAAAGGCAGAGCACCTGTGACCAGGTAACTACGGGGCAGGCTCAGCACCTCTGAAGAGTCACCGCAGCCTGTGCCAATACAGTTTCAACAAATAGGGTAGTAAGCACTAGTGGAAGCCCTCAAGGGACCAGGCTCTGGGTCTTTCTACGTCCTCTGCAGGAAAAAAGGCTGAGCTTCTCCTCCCCACCTCCACGACAGACCAATAAGCACAGAGATTTCAGAGCAATTCAGGTAGCAACACGACAAACCTAAGAAGAGATACTAAATTTCATTCCAATAAAGCTATAGAGATTCGACTGAAGAAAAAAATAAATCTTAAGAAAAAAATCATAATAAACTTGACCATACTTGAAGACTGAGGTTTAGGAACAATTCATGCTGGTTATATGTAGTACATGTCTGTTGTACATACTTTTAGACATTAAAGTACAACATGTTCATGTTTTCAATTTGGGCTAAAAATCCTTCCTTTCTTGGTATGCAAAACAACTCTTCAAGCACAAAAGTATTTCCCAAAAAAATAGGTTGATTTATAGGCCAGATGTAAGTAACATCTTTTCTGATTCCTGGTTACTTTTTGTTGTTTGTTTGTTACCATAACCTTCTCTCATGGGAGTTCACAGAGCATTTACAGCAAATCACAAAAGTTCTCACAAGCTTCTCTTGACTATCCAGGATTAGCTGGTTTTTCTACCTCCTCCAATATCCATTGGCTTTTGTGGCCTTTACCAAGGGTGAATATCACAAAATGTTTGGCAAGTACCCCTGCAATGACAGAAACTGTCCCCCAATCATCCTTTCTTTGTAGGTGCATAGTATTTGTCTTCATAAGAGATCACGTAAATTTTATTTAATCAAGTTAGAAAAAGCCTTTGGAAGAAAATTAGTTTAAATTTGTTCTACAACAAACAATGTTGTAGTTTTGATACGGGTAGTAGAGAAAGAAAATCTATAAATGTTTAAGTGCTACACGCTTAAGGAAAAAATATATCTATTTCATATATATATATAAAAGAATGTGGGTAGGCAATCAGTTGAGAAATCAAAGGACATCTAATAGGACTTCTACTTCCAGTCATGACAGGGTAACTGATACCAAATGTGCCCCCCATCAAAACACTATAACCAGTCAAAAACATATGAAGCAACTGTTTTCAAGCAATGGACAGGCAACCCAGAACTATGATCCTTGAAATATGGGAATCGCCAGAGGTGAACCCCATGTTGGATAAGGCTATCGGCAAAGGGGCACATTCTAGGCCACAACACAGAAAAGTGGAACCTAAACAGAGTTCAGGTCTCACAGAGCTGAAGAGGAAGAGATCAGAGTCTGGGGTAACTGAAGCACCTGGAAAATGCAGGATAGGGCACCAAAGATGCAAAAGCTGTGAGTGGGGGAAGAGGGTGCCATGGTCTGAATTCCTGTAGCCCCTAAAAATTCACATGTTGAAACCTAATCCCCAAGGTGATGGTATTAGTAGGTGGGGCCTTTGAGAGGTGATTAGGTCATGAAGGTAGAACCCTCATGAATGGGATTAATAGCCTTATATAAAAGAGGACTCCGAGAGCTGCTTCACCCCTTCTACCATGTGAAGACACAGCAAAAAGGCACCACCTATGAATCAGGAAACAGGCTCTCACCAGACTCTAAATCAATCTGTGGGCCCCTTGATCTTGGACTTCCCAGCCTCCAGAACAGTGAGCAATAAATTTCTGTTGTTTATAAGCCACTCAGTCTATGGTTTGGTTTTTTTTTTTAGTAGCCTGAACAGACTAAGATGAGGGGCATAATAAATAGCATACTAGAGAGCACAAAAGAAACAGAAGACAGATCAATAGGTTACATCTAATCTAATCTTTGGATGAGGAGAAAAAAAAAGACTAAAAAAAAAACTAGAACAAAGTTCAGTGATCTGTAGACCACCACCAAATGATCTAATGTGTGTAACTAGAGTTCCAGAACGAGAGGAAATGTGGGGCAGAAAAATATTTGAAGAAGTAACAACAGAAAACTTCTCAATTTGGGAATCAAGAAAACGCCATGAAGAATAAATGTTTTAAAATCCTACATCAAGATACATCATAGAAAATTGCTAACACCAAAAATAAAGAGAAAAAAATCTCAGTGCATCCATAGAAAAAGACATTACATACAGGTAACAATGATACAAATTACAACTGACTTCTCATCAGAAACAATGAGGCCAGAAGACAATGGAAAGTCATCTTCAAAGTGCTAACAGAAAAAAAAAATCTTGCTAACCAAGAATTTTATATCCAGAGAAAATACTCTTCAATAGGCTTCAAAATATTCTTCAATTCAATATTTCTTCAAAAAAGCTGAAACAAAGATGTTTTTGCATAAAGAAAAACAGTTCATTACCATGTCTGAAGAAAGCACTTCAGGCTGCAGAAAAATGATAATAGAAGGAAAATATAATAGATCTAGAGGAAAGAATGAGGAACAGGGGAAATGGTAAATATGAGGGTAAATATACAGACTTTTATTATTTTCTTGATTTCATTTAAAGAAAACTGTTGCAAAAATAATATTATGTTGTAGGGTTTATAATATGTATAGAAATAAAATCTATGATACAATAGTACAAAAGGAAGGAGGGTAAACAGAAGTATACTATTG
>NW_012144967.1:646528-649481 GCF_000956105.1 Propithecus coquereli
TTTGAAAACTGTTGGGTAAATTCTTATAAATATATGCTTACCCTATTAACCAACATTTTTTCACTCTGTAGTATTTACCCCCCTCAAAAAAAACCAAAAATGTATGTCCACGAAAAGCCTTGTGTAAGAGTGTTCATATTAGTTTTATCCATAATAGCCCAAAGCTGGAAAAAACCCACATGTCCATCAAGAAGAAAATAAATATACAACTTGTATATTCACACAATGGAATACTAGTCTACAATAAAAAAGAATGAACTACTGATGCATGCAACACCATGGTTGTATCTCAAAACCATTATTTTGAGTGAAAGAAATCAGACACAGAATATACTATATGGTTCCATTTATATTAAGTTCAACAACAGATCAATCAATCCACGATGACTGAAATTAGAAGAGTATTTGCCTATGGTCTTCAAATTCCTCCACCCTGGTACTACTCCATATCAGTGTGCTCTGTGCCTCCCAAAATACTAGTTGTACTCAGGGGGAAGAAAACATCTAATAGAAAGGGTACCGAGTATATTATAAAAAGGCAAAAAACAGATGACAAGCAGAATGAACTACTTCATACACACAGACTAATGATGATGCTATTACTAATCCTGGACTTCCTACTATTAATAACAACTGTTACAATTTCAAAGCATAACAGTTAACAGGACAGTTCAATAAACAATACAGTACAGCAGTTAATAGGGGAGTTCAATACACAATTAATTCTATACCTCAGACAAACTGTTTTAAGCCTCTGGGGCAGCTATGTTACATGGTACTCTTTTGGTTGCAATTCATAGAAGGCAATTAGAACTAACCTAAGTACAAAGCCTGTAGATCTCAAAACTGAACCAGAGACTGGGACATTAAAAAAAAGTTTGAGAAGTCTTTTCCACCTTCTCCCTGCTTCATTCTTCTCTGTCTCTTTCCCACATGGCTACTACCAGTATCTTGCAAATTATACAGTATTGTGCAGTAGCCCGAGAGAAAGAGAAACTGATTTTTTTCCCAGCTTTCCCCACTGTTTCCTTTCTTGTTCTCTTTCTTTCTCCCCAACCAGTCTCTTCCAGAATTCCCAAGAGAAGGACTGGTCCTGCTTGGGTCAGGGACCTACATCTGGACAAATCAAATGCAGAGAAAAAGCAATGGCACATGGTTTTAAAAAAAAGTGGGGGGCAGTACCCTACAATCCAACAAACAGCAAGGGGAAAGGACGATTCCCAGAAAATATTAGGCAAACAACCCAATGGATATCAAACATATAAGTCATGGATCTGTTTGAGAAATTGAAAACATTGAACTTTCTTCACAGTGATATGTAAATACAAACACCAAACTGTGCAAACGATTTCAGGGAGTTCATAAAAGCCCTGTAATCCTTTCTTAGAACTTAATTTTAAAACTTTCTATATCCATCTAGATTTTTCAAATTTTAAATATTGAATATGAAATTATATTCAGAGGTTTTTAAACCACAACAAATAAACATGGTAAAATGTTAAGTCTTTTGAGGGAATGTAATTGTGTGAGAACTCTGTACACAATAGCATGGACTACGTATAAGGGACTATCAGTCAGGTATCAACTGGTGTCTACTGTTACCAAATGGGGACAATATGACAGTTATTTTCTACACTTAGGATACTTTTCCATAGTATGTCTCCAAATAAAATCAAACATTTGGGGAATGTACACCTAGCCCCTTACTCATTCAAATCATACCTCATAATGAGATGTACATATAAATATGTGAGTCAAATAATAGTAAAGCCTAGTTCATTGCTACTCACAGAGACCTAGAAACAATAAAGTCTAAACATAGCCAATCAATAGTTTCTATCCAAAATACATAGCTAATACTGTATATAATTTTACTCAAAACAAACAAAACCAAACACAGACAATGGAAAGAAAGCCAGGAAAATAAAATCAGAAGTATATGCCTCAAGCCTCTTGTGATACAGGTGAGATATAAATAAAAAATTATATGAAAGTAGTCAGGAAACATATACCCTTCACTGGTTATTAGGAGGCAGTCAATGATATTATAAGTACATCCTTAACCTCTAAGAATATATAATGGAAGGAAATGACCACATTCTACCACAAAATGTTCTTATATTACAGGAAAAGACGAAATAATACAACACACAGACAGTGGTTTAACACAGAATTGTATTTTTTATATATTCTTTAAACATATGTAAAAAGTTTATAAACAGCATTATATACATGCATTTTGATCCTATAATATATCCTGTATAAGTTTCATATATGAAAATGTTACGAAAATTTAAAGTATTATCTTTACTGATACATCTTCTAGGCAATCTTTAAAAGAATCTAATTTTCTGGGTATCTGAATACATAAACTTAATGAAAGCTATAACTTGATGAAATGCCACTGAGCCTGATGATATACAATGTACTCTAAAGGAAAGATCATATTCCTATATTGTGTTAAAAGTATTTGTATTAAGTATATTAGAAAAAATAAGACACTCATTCTTTGAGGTTAAAAAATTATTTTTTAAGCAAAGTCACTGCTATACCGGTACTATTTCTATAAATAGTATTAAACATATATGCTAAGCCTGGTACATAAAGTCTAAAAAGTAATCAGTTACTATGTTTTCATTTAGAAATTTCTATACTTGAAAAAAGTTTAGAGAAAGTATTTTTAAAATAACAAAGAAATATCATAGATTTTTTCATTCATGGGTTTAACATGCATAGTTTTAAACATTCTCATGTAACCCTGAAGTTCTATGACAGGGAGTAATTAGTAATTTTGAGTCGCATATTTCACTTGGATATACTAAAAGGCTGATTGGTGGTCCTGAAAGAGTTATAAGGAAAATTAATTGCAGCCAAATCGACATCTGTATCTTTCTCTGCTCATTCTTGAACATATAGTAACTTTCATATAATACACGAAGCATAAGTTTTTTAT
>NW_012144967.1:649726-650885 GCF_000956105.1 Propithecus coquereli
TAATATTATGTTGTAGGGTTTATAATATGTATAGAAATAAAATCTATGATACAATAGTACAAAAGGAAGGAGGGTAAACAGAAGTATACTATTGTAAAGTTCTTATAATTTATGTGAAGTGGTACAATATTGTAAGTGTAATAAGTTAAAGGTGCATATTGTCAACTCTAGAGAAAAACCAATAGAGAAAATAAAATAGAACATTAAAACATATTCAAGTAATCTAAAAGGCAACAGAAAGGAGGCATGGAGGAACCAAAACCAAATTGTAGAAGCCACTTAGAGCGAAGGGGGTCTTAATTCCAGTTTGAAAATAGAAAGTCAAAAGAGATCATCACTCTCACCCTAACAACTAAAACAAGTTAGATAAGCTATATAATCATAGTGTTTAAAATCCATCACAGACTGAAGACACAGGAAACCTAAATCAACTCCAAAGAATGCCAAGTCCATTTTAAAAGAGATTCTTGGCTGCTATCATCCCTGACTGAAATAGATAGGACAAGAAAATGGCCATGGAGAAAGGTTAAAGAGAAACCGGGCTAACTTTGAAAGCTATGTGTGTACCGGCATACCAGTGCAGAATCCAGAGGAGCCACAGATACAAAGATAGACTATACTAAACCGTCCCCCACTACTTACACACTCACTCACTAGTACTCTTCCCACCAGTCTTCACCAAAACTGAGGGCAAGAAAAGAAAGCTGAGAAAATCTCCCCAAAGTACTTTAGGCTCTCACTAGGGAAGGCTGCGGGATTTGGGGAGTGGGTGGGGGGAGTAACAGAAAAGCCAAGAGAAACTTCTCAGAGGCAAGACCCACCTTCACAGAATACAGAGCAACAACAGTCAACCTACATAGGCCAAAGATGGAACAGTAGGGCTGAAAGAGCCCTCAAGGCACAGAAAGCAAAGGGCAAAACTGGAGAGCAAAGAGAATTCCTCAGCAATCAAAAATGACAACAGCTGGTCTGTAAAGCAGGGAGATAACTCCTACAATTCAAGAAGTTTTGGCACAGCCCATAAATATGTGAGAGGGTGCTCAATAACACCAGTCAAGAGGAACATGTAAATTAAATTAAATGCAAAATAAAACAACAACACAATACTAACCTCACCCACTAGGATGGCTAAAAGCAAACAAAAAACCTGACAACACCA
>NW_012144967.1:654187-659298 GCF_000956105.1 Propithecus coquereli
TATGACAGTGGAATTTACAAATATGTGGATTCACAAAGCAAGGTCTCTGAATGTCCCTCCCAAGAAAGTCAAAAGGTTTAATGGTAGCTGTCAAGGGAATGCATGATTTTAGCACTGTCTGTCTACAGGCACATCATAATCTAATCGGATGTTCAGCAGGCAAACTGACAATTCTAGGACTCACATTTAAATTGTGCTACTAAATTTTAGCATGATGCCTTTTTAAATCAAAGTTAACATACATCAGTTACCTCACTGGAAAATGAGAGAAAGCAGTGTATGTATCTGTCTTTTGGATACTAAATTGATCATATATCATGCAAAGTTCACCTAAATTCTCTTATGTGAAATTCAAAACTGAAGTAGCTCTTGGAACAAATATTTTACCATGGCAGTGATTCTAAGGGGCATTGATTACAATGCACAATTGTAGTAATTATAGCCCTATCTAAAACATAAATGCTACCTTCTTATGTTTGTATCAGGAGAAAGACTCTTAGTAATATTTCACCCACATTCCTTAGTTTCATCTTCAAACAAACAGAAAATTGACTACTTACAAATATATCCATAGCCCAATTGCCTAGACATACAGTGAGAAACATGAATAAAGACAGACTTGTAATAGATAAGAAGCTATTGTGTGCTATGGAGTATGATTACCTGGAGGTAGGAATTGCAGTTGGTTATTAGCTAACCGAAGATGACGTAAAGCTCTCAGACGACCAATTTCTGGGCAAACGATTTCTAAGGCATTGTCACTAAGATCCAGACACTGGAGTTTTACAAGGGACCCAATGGCTTCAAAGAGAAAAGAAGGCGAAGGGCAAAATGAATTTGACCCAGGTGTTACACCAAATCTATAACACAAGTACTCCAAGTTAAAATATTTTAATACTTACCATCCCTGTCTCAGTTATTCACAAAATAGTAAAAACATAGATCAAACTAAATTTAATGGAAGTGATAAATACTTCCACCTTGAGATATAACAACATAAAAAACAGCACAAATAAAAACACTAAAACAATGTAAAAACCGCTTGAATAGGCCAGGCATGGTGGCTCACACCTGTAATCCTAGCACTTTGGGAGGTCAAGGCAGGAGGATCACTAGAGCCCAGAAACTGGGGAACAGACTGTACAACCCAATGAGACCCCATCTCTAAAAAAAATAGAAAAATTAGCTGGGCCAGTGGCATGCACCTATAGTCCCAGCTACTCAGGAGGCTGAGATGGGAAGATGGCTTAAACCCAGGAATAGGAGGTAAGATTGATCCACTGCACTCCAGCCTGGATGACAGATTGAGATCTTACCTCTTGAAAAAAAGAAAAACTGCTTGAATAAACAAATATTCAAGAAACATTTACAAGGTCTTTTTTTATCCAACCAGAATTCTTAACTGCATTTATTAAATTTATAATTTATTTTATTTACCTAACAGCAATTTATCTAATAATAATTTATGTAACCATTTTAGACTTATTTATTCATAATTCTTAACTGGACTTATTAGGGGGAAAAGTTTTAAAGCTAATAAATTAAAGGTGCTTTATAATTAAAATTCCCTAATACATCAACCGAAATAGGATTAAAGAGACAGTTTTGGCCAAGCGCAGTGGCTCATGCTTAGAATCCCAATACTTTGGGATGCAGAGGCAGGAGGATCACTTGAGCCAGAATTCAAGGTTACTGTGAGCAATGATTGCACCACTGTAATCCAGCCTGGGTGACACAGAAAGACTCTGTCTCTTAAAAAAAAAAAAGAGAGAGAGATAATTTGTTCTACTTACAAAGCAAAGCTTAAACTATATTGTTTTCTAACTAAAAATTCTAAGTGTACCTACCTTCTGGAACCACAACGATGTTATTTGAGTGGAGGTACCTGGGAGAAGGGGGAGAGAAAAAAAAGTCATTATCATTAAGTACTTGTGCCAGATAATCAGTTTATAAAATGCTTGCTTACAAATTTATCACATAAAAATGGGCCAAAACTTTCTTTCACACTATACTTCGATGCATCAACACAAAATACATGGTTATCACAGTAAACTAATAATACTTTGAGAATAATATTTTATGCCAGAATTACAAATATTTAATATTAAATCCAAATCTATTTACTGATTTAGTTGCTATTTTAAAATAAAAGTATGCATAATAAACTATGAAGTATTTTTAAACTCATAAAGCAAATTACTAGTTTCTCTATTCATTTTAAATTATTCGTGTTTTCAAAAATATACCTTTTGTGTAAAGAAAAATCAACACCTATTGCGTAAAGGGAGATACAATTTTTAGTTTTTAAGAGTAACTTCACAAAATAAAGACATTTCTAGCTAGCATGCTTACTGAGAAACAAGAACGGAGAGATTAAATACTCATTTACAGTACCTGTAGAAATATCCAACTGTCAAGGTACAGAATGTATTTCACAGCAAAAGAAATTGCATAAACAAGAAATCAAATTCTTCTCTTAAAAAAAAAATTTCTGCAAGGCTGACACGTCTAGGCAAGTCTAAGAAAATAACTTTTCACACTGAAGTATCTTTAGCACACTCTAGTGGACACTTTATGCAATTATCATAATCACTATTCAGCAAAACGACAAAGGGACTGCTGGAGATCATACAGCAATAATTTAAGAAAATTAATTTGTATTATTCGTTTCGAAACAAGAGTACTAGTTTTAGCAAACTTTATTTTCAAACCTCTAGTTTCTTTTATTTTACTTTAAAAATAAATTCTTATAATGTATTTTTAAATAGAATTTAGAAATTTTCTTCTGTATTTTTAAAGTCTAATATTGAATGTTAAAATGTCAACGAACACAGAATAAGAAAGAAAATAATTTTATGAAGGTTATTCTATGCTGAATTAGAGCAATTTGTAGACTATTAATATCCTAGGTATAACACAATTTAAACAAGCATGCCATTCTATATTTCATTCCTTGCTTTGTATATATGAAATGATTATACATTTTTAAATTAATGCTCTTTAAACATTAATTTTAGGAAGGAATAGCAAGGTACTTTATTAAATGACCCTAAATACAAAAATAAACACTTGCATTTGTTACACAAAAGCCGGAGTGTCTAGATACTAAAACAGAGAACTGATTTTCTAAAATTTTTCAACAAAATACTTGCCTCAAGTTCCATCTATAAAAAAGGACCTTAAAATGTCCAAATCAAAATATGAACTAAAGTACCCACTATTATAATTAAAAATTTTAAAATATATTTTAAAACATTAAATTTATCTACATTATAATGAAGATGCTAAATAAAATGGTACAGAGTATTCCCAATCCTGACTATACACTAAAATCACCAGGGGTCTTATTGGTACCCAAGACCATTCTGTACCAAGTGAAACACCGTCTCCACTCCTAAAGTGATTCTGATATATAATGAAATGAGAACCATCACTGGTACAGTGGATCAGAGAGCAGGCTCTGGACCCAGATGCCTGTACCTTAATAGCCATGTGACCATGGGGAATTTACTGAAACTCTCACTCTCCTAATCTATAAAAGCAAATAATAATTGCACCAACAACATAGGGATATTGTGGGGATTGAATGAATTAATATCAGTGCTTGGTGCATAGTAAGAGTTCAGTGAATGCTAATGTTATTGTTATTATAGTTACGATGAGTTATTTATAATCATAGGCTTAGGACTTTCAATTTTAAGTTGCTTCCTTTTACTTAATTTTGGTAACTTCAGAGTAGTTAAAATGTTGATGTTTCGATGTAACTTGTTTTCATTATGTTCTTCTACTCGAATAATGCAGGAATTCTCATTCATTGCTAGTGGGAACCTCATTTTGGGGCACAGCCACTTTGGAAAATAGCTTGACAGTTTTGTTTTTTAAGTTAAATATAGACATTTACTTAGCAGTAATACACCAATGGCAGTTTCTCAGTTTTGACAAATATTCTGTGGAATTCTAAGATGTTAACAATAGGGAAACTAGATGAAGGGTATACCAGAATGCTCTGTACTATCTTCATAACTTTTCTATAAATATAAAATTGTTCTTAAATTTAAAATTATTAAGTTTTTTTTAATTAAAGGAACAGAACTTCCACTTCCAGCCATGATGAAGTAACAGGGATAGAGTAAACAGAACTTACCTGACTGATATAGACAACAAGAAAGCAAGATGAAATACAGTCATGTGTTACTTAATGATTAGAATACGTTCTAACAAATGTGTCATTAGGCAATTTTGTCATTGTGCGCACATCATAGAGTGTACTTACACAAACCTAGATGGTACAGCATACTATACAGCCAGGCTATATTGAACACCCTATTGCTCCTAGGCTACAAACCTATACAGCATGTTACAGTGTTGAACACTGTAGATTACTGTAACACAATAATAAGTATTTGTGTATCTAATCATCAAAAAAGTACAGTAAAAACACAATATTATAATCTTATGGGACTACCACCATATATGCGGTCCATCATTGACCAAAAACATCATTACACTGCACGACTGTATATTAAACAATTATTTTCAGACATTAACAACAGGCAAGCTATTAATGTTCCCTAAGAGAAAGGAAACAAGTGAGGTAAGCCATATAATCTTCCTAGCTTTCTGTCTGGAGGCAAATTCTGTATTGTGGAACAGGAAGGAGATCCCAAAGTATAGAAGTCTCACTGAGTTATGGACACATATATCAGAGTTAAGGGAAGCTGAGACAGCTGGAAGTTGTGGGGTAGAGTTCTGGAGAAGAAGGTGCTCCCAAATAAAAAAAAAATTTAAAAACTCCAAAAATTTAAATAAGAGATCCTTTGACTCTCAGCTGAATTCTAAAGTGCATACACATAAAAGAAATTCTAGGCCAAAAGCAACTTAAAAGCTACCAGCTAAATAGTCCACAAAGCTCACACAAGGCTGAGAGGCATTCAAGTCCTGAGCAAGTGTGACAAACCTTTGTTGATTGCTTAAGGTATTCAAAAGAGATCCTACAAAGCTCATGCCTTGGAAATAGCACTACACTACCCTTAGATTAGAGGTTACTCTAGACCTATCTAAACAAAGCATAAAAACAAGCCATAAAAGGATCAAACTAAACTGCAAATAAC
>NW_012144967.1:660356-665703 GCF_000956105.1 Propithecus coquereli
AAACATATTAATACATAAAAACAAAAATTGATAAACTGGACCTCATCAAAATGTAAACCTTTTGCTCTGAAAAAGAACATAAAGAGGATGAAAAGACAAGCTATACACTGGGAAAATATATTTGTAATGACATATACAATGGAAGACCAGTTTCTAGAATATGTAAAGAACTCTTAAAACTCAGAAATTAAAAAATACAACTAAAACATGAGCAACAGACATGGACAGACATTTCACCAAAGAAAAAATGCAAAAGAAACTTAAGTACATGAAAATATGTTCAATATCATTAGCCTGAATACAAATGAAAACTACAATGTGATAAAACCACACATCAAAATGACTAAAATGAAAAACAGTGACAACACCAAACGCTGGTGAGATGTATAGACATTGAAAAATCACACATTGCCAGGAAAAATGTAAAATGGTACAGCTAACCTGGAAAATTATTTGGCAGTTTCACATAAAACTAAAAATTCTGAGCAAAAGTGGCAGATAAATAAGGACTTTCAAAAATTTCTCTTCCATAAAATTAATGAGAATACTGGCAAAAATTTTCAGAAGCTGCATGTACAGAACTCTGGAAATGAAGCAAAGTCCTGCAGTGATACAGGGAGCATTTACCCAAGAAAAAAAATAGCTGAATGTCAGTAAGAACAGTGGGCTGTGAGCTTTGTGGTGTTTTCACTTGCTATATAAGTCCTATCCCCTACGTTCCTGCTCTTCAGAAGCCTGAGAAACCAACATCCCACAATCAAAGAGAAAAGCATCTAAGGGAGGAGAACCAGGTTGGAACTCCTTCATAGCTTCACTCCCAGGGAATTGTTATTATTTGACTTGCCTCATGATTCCCTAGAAGAACCCATATGCAAGGCTGTCTTTATTTGATCTTACTAGGAGCTTGCCAAGTACAAAAACTCTTGCCCCAGTGTTTTAAGTTGAAACAAATTACAGGCAATTGTTGAACTTCACAGCTACCTGAGACACTTGGACCAAACAATACATAAACCAGAAATTTAAAAGGAAAAGCTGGAGAAGGAGATGTCCATGGGAGCTTTGCAAAGCTCTGGAATCTAAAAGATCACAGGCCTATGTGGGGTTGTACACATGTCCAGAAATGTGCAAATGCTCAGGTAAGAACTGAAAAGACCCTAAGCTCTCACCTCTGCTGAACTTGAGGATCTGAATAAGCAAGAAGTGAAGGCTAAGGCAGTGTCATCAACTACCTGGCTGAGAAGAGAAGGCACGCCACAACACATACACAGAGCACCTCGGCAAAGACTAGGGGACTCATTAAAGTCAGGCAGTTAAAGAAATCTCTGTCTAATCATTAGCTGACCGCTAAGGTAACTGAGCAAATCTTTAGAGGGAGAAAGAGAGAAAGGAAGGAGGAAAGGAAAAAGAAAGGGAGGAAGGGAGGGAAGGAGGAAAGAAGAGGAGGGAACTCGTCCCAACTCATTCCATGAGGCCAATATTACCCTGACACCAAATCCAGACAAAGATATCACAAACAAAACTACAGAGCAATATCCCTTATGAAGAAACATGCAAAATTTCACACAAAATACTAACAAATGAAATCCAGCAACACAGAAAAAGGATTACACTCGACGACCAAAGAGGATTTACTCCGGTAATATAAGGTGGATTCGATGTACAATTATCAACATAATACACCACATTAATACAATGAAGGACAAAGACCACATGATCATCTCACTAGGTGAAAAGAAAGCCATGTGACAAAATCACACACCCTTTTAATGCTAAAAACACTCAACAAATGAGAAGTAGAAGGGAATTTACTCAATTAGACACAGGACATTTATGAAAAATCTACAGCTAACATTATACTTAATGGCAAAGATGGAAAGCTTCCTCTTAAGATCAAAAACACAAAGATGCCTGCTCTCATCACTTTTATTCAACATTCTAAGTCCAGAGGTAGTAACTGCTTTTCTGTATTTAGAAATTCTGAATTCCATAGTGTCTTCATTAACCTCTTTTAAGTAGTTAATGACCTTTTGGTAGTTAAAAATTCTTTATATTGATCTTCCCTGTTTAAATTATTGGTATTTTTTTTGGTCTCCTAACTGGACCCTGACACATACAAACATATATACGCAACACGTACACTGATACACACACAAAACATATGACAACGGCACAAAGGATGGGATGCATGAACTGGAAGTACTAATGAAAATGTTCTTATATCACATGTGAAGTGCTAATGATATTCCATGAAGGCAGATTATGTTGAGTTACAGAAGCATAACATGAACCTTAACAGTGGTACTAAAATGGAATCCCTTGAGTATCCCTTATTCGAAATGCTTGGGACCAGAAGTGTTTCAGATTTCAGGTTTTTCTGACTTTCAGATTTTTTCAGATTTTGGAATATTTGCATTATACTTACCAGTCAAGCATCTCTAATCTGAAAATCCAAAATCCTAAATACACCAATGAGCATTTCTTTTGAGCATAGTGTCAGCACTCAAAGAGTTTCAAATTTTGGAGGATTTCAGATTTTGGATTTTCAGATTACAGGTACTCAAATCTGTAACACTAATTTAAAAGAAGGAAAGAAAAGAGGGGGAAAAATAACAAAGAACAGCTGATACAAACAGAAAACAAATAGCAAGATGGTGGACTGAACCTCAATCATATCAATAATCATATTAAATGTAAATGATCTAAACACTCCAGTGAAAAGGCCTGGATTGTCAGACTGTTCAAAAATCAAAGAACCAAATAATGTTGACCTCAAGAAATCCATTTTAATTATAAAGATACAAACAGGCAAACAGGTTAAAATAAAAGAATGTAAGTTTCAATTCTAGTAAAGCAGAATAAGCTCCTACTGGACTGATTCTCTGGCAGGTAACAACTAAAACTCTAAAGAAAATACACACATACATACACATACACCCCAACCCTAAGACACTGTATAATACTGTAAACAAAAACAAGTCATTTCTGGAGGAAAGTCAAAACTTAGAAGTAGGAATGGCACTGTGGGTGAATTTGAGTTTCTTTTTTTAAAAAACAGCATTTAGTCTAAGGCAGGGTAGATAGCTACCACTCAAGGTAGCTAAAATTCTGATAGAAAATTTCAGTCTTCCTATCTTAAAGAACCAGACGACAGAGTTCAGGGCAACCACAGCCACTAGAAAGTAAAGGGAGAATACCAGAAAGAACTAGGGAGGGGAACCCCAAATTTTATGTATAAACTTTGCCTAAATCAATGGATGACCCCAGAATCATACACATGTGAAAGAAAATACAGCTAAAGATAAAAGAACTGGACTAAGATCTCAGGTACCCTCCAAGAGACAAACATTGTTTGAGTCAAGCCAGGTAAATTACTTCCTAAAACAAAAATATCAACACTATTTGAGAGAATATAACAGATTCTAGTCTCCAAAACATAATATTCCCAAATTCCAGGATATAATCTAAAATTAAAATTATTCAACATATGAAAACCCACACAAATGTGATCTATTATCAAGAAGAAAAAGATAAATAATGGACAGCAATCTCAAGATAACCCAGATGTTGGAATTAGCAGACAAGGATTTTTAAAGTAGCTATTATAACTATGTCCAGTGATCTAAAGTAAGATATGCCGGTATTACAAAGACAGTAAATCTCATCAAAGAAATAGAAACTTTAAAAAAAAGGAAAATTATAGAACTGAAAAATTTACTGGATAAAGATGAACAGAATGAATATGACAAAGGATAGAGCCAATGAACGTCAAGACAGATCAACATAAATGATCTAAGCTGAAGTGCAGAAAGAAAAAGATTGTAGGAAACATGAACAGAGCCTCAGAGGCATATGGTATAACATCAACAGGTCTAATATTTACATAAATGAGTCCAAGAAGAAGAGAAGGAATAGTACATAAAAAATATTTGAAGACATAATGGTTGAAAATATTTCAAATTTGGTAAAAAACATAAATTCACAGGTTCAAACAGCTCAGTAAACTCCAAGATAAATATAAATAAAATCATATATAGGCATATCCTAGTCAAACTGTTGAAAACCAACGATAAAAAAATCATGAAAGCACCCAGAGAAAAATGCCATCTTACATACATGTGGAAAATGTTTAAAGTCCCACTCAGAAGACAGTCAAAAATACCTTTAAAGAACTTAAAGCAAAAAATTGTCAAAAAAATACCTTTAAAGAACTTGAAGCAAAAAATTGTCAAGCTAAAATTCAACAGCCATTGTACATGTAATTCAGCTTGGAGTATTATGTTGCAGTCTTCAATTTCATGATTATTTCACCTTAGTGCCTGAAGATCCCAAAGATTTTTTCCCTAAAGTCTAAAAAAGCCTTTAACAAAATTCCACATCCATTACTAATAAATTCTTAGGAAAATAAGAATTAATGACCAAGAAGGCAGTCCCAAGATAGTCACTATTAATCTCTACTACCTGGCATTTGTGGCCTTCTCTCAAGCGTGGTCTAGACCTAGTGACTTGCTTCTACTGGACAAAACATAGCAAAAGTGATGGGTTTCCACTTTCAAGAATAGATTAGAAAAAGTATTCTGTGCTCTCTCTTGCTCTTTTGCTTGCTCATTCTGATGGAAGCCAGTTGCTATGTTATGAGCTATCCTATAGAGAGGCCAAGTGGCAAGGTACTGAGGAAGTTCTCTGGCCAAAAGCCAGTAAGAAACCAAGTCCTTTAGTCCAACAGCCTATAAGGAATTGAATCCTGTCAACAACCACATGAGTGAACATAGAAGAGGATCCTTCTTCAGTTGAGTCTTCTTATGACACCACAGACCTTGCCAACAACCTTGACTGTAGCCTTGTGAGAGACCTTGAGGCAAAGGCATCCAGCTAAGCCATGTCCAGATTCTGGGGCCTCAGAAAATACCAGATAACTGAATGTTTATTCTTTTAAATCACTACCTTTTCGGGTAATTTGTTCAGCAATAGATAATTAATACAGATGGATATTTGCTTAACACAATAGACTACATATACCTTAAATGTAAAGCCAGCATCTTTCTTAATGAGGAAATCCTAGAGGCATCCCCACTAAGGTCAGAAAGAAGACAGGAATACCCCCCTGTCTCCAGTGCACTTTCACATCATTTGGAGGGACTAGCCAATGCAATTAGACTAAATAATTAAAGGCATAAGAGTCGCAAAAGAAGAAATAACACTATCTGGATTTTCAGACGTAAGAGTATACCCAGAAAACCCTAGAGAATCTATGATAAAACTAACTGAAATAATAAAATATTTCAACAAGATGTCAGGATATAAAGTTAACATGCAAAAATCAATAGTGTTCACATACACAAAAAACAAC
>NW_012144967.1:667108-668594 GCF_000956105.1 Propithecus coquereli
GGGTGTAAATTTTGAGAAAATGTGAAAATAATAAATCAGCAATTCTGGGTTTTATGCTTACATAGACCATACTCCAATTTAAATTCATCAGTTGAACACTTAAAATCAACGTCCCTTAGACAAACCAGAAACCTCATATTCCATGGTCATGGAAAAAACAGAAACGTGCTTAACAGACACGGACAGAGGGAAGAAAACCACGTGAAAATGGAGCCAGAGACTGGAGCGATGCAGCTGCAAGCCAAGGAACACTGAAGACTGCGGGCAACCAACAAAAGCTGGGAAAAAGGCACAGAACAGATTCTCCCTCAGAGCCCTCAGAAGGAATCAACCCTGATCACACCTTGATTTCGGATTTCTGGCATCCAGAATGGTGACAGAATAAATTTCTGTTGCTTTAAGCCATCCAGTTTGCAGTGATTTGTTATGGCAGCCCTAGCAAACTAATATACCCTCCGAACTCCCAAACATGCTCAAGAGAAAGTAAAGGAAACCCCAGGACCCCCAGACACCACGTCCTAACTGAGCTCCCAGAGAACGGAGGAAGCTGGAGCTCATGTGGTCCAAGGGAGCGTCAGACCTGGCTAAAGGTCTGAAGATCAGAGTACAGGTGTGATGTGGCAGGGATAGGAAACTGGCCATTGGGAAGAAAGAGGAAAGAGACAAATCTAGGTCCCCTTACCCAGAGTCAGAGCTCTGAAAGGCCTGGTCTTTCCATGAAGAGAATCCTAGAACAATTCCACTCACAGGTTGAAAGCAGGCTTCTCTCTGCTGGAGGCACTGGGTAGGGGAGAAAGCCAGCCCGCATGTGTATGTGTGAGTGTGTGCATGTATACATAAAATCTCACACACAGACATAAACACACACACAGGGTTCAGATTTACACACAAAGATATGAGACATAAGATTGAAGGAGCACAGTGAGTCAGGAGTAAATTATTTTCATTCTACATTCAAGCACATTGTAGTGTAAACTACATATAAATAACAAAGAATCAGGAATGACTTTTTAGAAGAAATCAAGTCTGACTTGAGTTCTGCAAGACACATAAATTATTTAAGAGGTTGACAAGGAATGAAGAGGAGGATAGTTCTGGGTAGCTTTCTAGGCAAAAGGAAGCATCATATGAAAAGGAAAATGAGGTATGTCTGGGAAATTGCAAATACAATCTATTCTGCTGTAACTCCATAAGAGTACTCCTGAAGAAATCTGACATTTTCCAAAATTCTTGTTATAAACACAGTTGTGTCAACAGAAAAACCAAAGTGTTAGGGACTAGCAAGTTTTAGGTTTACAATAACAAAGCATGTTTGAAATTATTTCAAAATAAAAAGTACAAATAAAAAGGTAATTTTTCATACTGAAGCTTAGTAACAGTGATTATTATTTCAAAAAGGATTAGAATTTCTACTCTCCATCTACTCCCATCATTTGAATTTCAACAATGAGCATGTATGTCTTTTATAATTCAAAAAATAAAAATT
>NW_012144967.1:669044-671818 GCF_000956105.1 Propithecus coquereli
AGGACAAATGCCATTAGTTGGGTATTTCTGGGCTATTAGATATGAAGATGTATAATGATTTTGCAGAGAGTGGCAAGGAATACATCTATATTTTATACTAAGGAATAGCTTTTTTAAAAATTCTGAACACAGTAAAAATCTACTGGTTTATTTTAAACAAGAAAATGACATTACTAATTTCATATTGGCATGCTGATGTATTTAAATACTTAGCAACAATATCCCAAGCTGCTTTTATACATATAATCTTTTTTGATAACCAAATGTCACTGAATATAAATATTGTTATGAAGTCAATGAAGCATTTATTGAGTACACACTTTCGCTAGAACCTCTGGTATTCAGTTTTATTTATTTATTTTTAAAGACGGGGTCTCGCTCTGTTGCCCAGGCTAGAGTGCAACGTTGTGATCATAGCTCACTGCATGCAGACTCAAATTCCTGGGCTCACGTTATCCTCCCACCTTGGCCTCACAAAACACTGGGATTACAGGTGTGAGCCACCATGACCCACCTGTATTTAGTTTTAAAATGTCAAAAGCTGTTACTTTTTTCCCCCATGTTCTGATATCAATATATGCAATGAAGTCTTTCAAAACAAGTCCTTCCTCAGATGTTACTCATGATCTAGCTAAATCCCTGGAATGTTTCCTTTTAGTATTGGTATCTCTCTTAGTAAGGAGAATATACACTTCCATTTATGGGCATACAAAGCATCCCAGGAAAACTACAGGACTATGTGTGTGAGGGGTGGGGGGTGGTGGTAATTATAGCTGTTCATATAAAAAGGAAACATCCAGAAAAGAAATGCTGTTAGACCCTCATCTAGTTTCATCTGCTACAATATCTATATTGTATCTGGATAACTCACCCAATCCATGGTCATTCTTTCTGGATGCCTGCTTGGCTCCATCAAACAGCATTCTAATCTTTCCATGACAAACTAGTTAGTTCCTTTGAGCTATAGCTATAGACAAATTAAGCACTGAAATAATGTTTCTGCTGCCAAAAGTACGTCTCTGTCTTTATGAACAAGTAAATACATTGTGTTTTTATTTAAAAAGCAGTACACTGGCCTTTTCAGTTTGGCCTTCTCAGAAAATTTCAGTTTGTTAGAATAATGCCTTTTAAAAAAGTAAACCAAGAAACCACTTATGAATAGATGCCCCAAAAGCCTGGCAAATGAGCAGCCAGTTGCATAAGGCTGTGGCTGACACCTACTGGTGTTCTATAACATTTTCTGCTTTCTAATACTACATTGTTAGCAATATAGCCCAAGAACATATGGGAAACACTATACGTTTTCATTTTTATACTTCTATAATTTAGGTACAGTAAGCAACTGGACAATTATAAATTAACATCAAAGTTTTTGTTACTCTATGGATAACTAAGCCCTAATGTTGGATTAAGGATGTCACACAAGCCAGTTTATCCTAGCCCATAGGATTTATAAGCCATTAAGTTTTTTAATGTTTTAAAGTTTAAAATCTTGATAAAAGCAATAGTCTTAGATTTTCTCAAATCTGTTATTACTATTATTTCCTTATTTTTTCACAACTTTGAGACAGAAAAGTTTTAACACATAAATAACCTGTACCCAAATTCCTTCAGCATAAATACCTACTAAATTTCTTGAAAAGACAAAGATTCTCTTCATTAAATCTCATTTTCATTATCATTTAGCCAAACAATTTATCTTTACAAATGAAAAAGTACACTTTAGCAAGCACAGTTAGTATAAAGTTTACTTCAAATTTCAATCAATGATGCTTTACCATATACTGTTAGACTCTCCTTAAATGGGAATGTTTTAAAATTTTGTATCTTGGAACAAATACTTCAAATATTTTGTAAACACCAACAAGTTCAGTGATGCTCTTTGGTAGGCACTGTGCACCACTTCCTTCCTTTTCTTCTCCTTTCAAACACCTGGTAGGACTACATTTCTTGCTTCAAGCTGGCCATGGCTAAGTGACTTGCTTTGGTCAGTGAAATTAAGTCAAAATGGAAGCCTTGAAGATAATTGAGTGCAAAAGACCTCACCCCCCCTTTCACAGTGACTTCCAGATGGTGGAAGCTTTGTCAGGCTTCATCTGTAAGTAAGGATACCCCAAACCAGAATCCCCAAGCTTTGCAAGAGGTAGTGCAGTGTAAGCAAGAATATTTGTGCTGTTAGAAGCCACTAAGACTCAGGGTTCAGCAAACTCTGCTCCATCCTGGCCTCTAACAACATATTTCAAAGAAGTCACAAATTAAATGCATTTTGGTTCTTATAGCAGTTATGAAAAGTAGAATAAAGCAGAATATACAAGAATTAACTCAAAATGGATCAATGACTTAAGAGCTAAAACCATAACACATAGAACATAGGAGTAAGTCTCCATGACCTTGGATTTGGGAATGGAGTTATAGATATTACACCAAAAGCATAAGCAACAAGAGAAAAAAAAAATGGACTTCATCAAAATTAAAAACTTTTGTACATTAATCAGTGGTAGGAGCAATGAAGTAAATTCTATGGAATACATTTCTAAAATAGCATATTTCTGAAATCATAAATAAGTTTATTCAGTTTCTAACCCTTTGTTGTACACAAGTAGAATTTGTTCTATAAATGAGAAAAAGCTGAATGCTTTAAATCCTTTGAAAACACTCACCATATAAACTTGCATTTGAGTTTGCATGTTCTTTTTGTTAACGTGTGTTCTACTTTCCCAAAATTTCCAATTTGTGTCATGTTTAACCCAAGAAGAACAATTTCTTCTGGATTC
>NW_012144967.1:673153-674780 GCF_000956105.1 Propithecus coquereli
TCAACAAGCTTTCTAGCTGGACCAATAACCTGATGTCATTGCTTCTGAGCAGCTTCACAGCATGAGTTAAATACCACGTGTCTATATGAAAACAACTGTGGTCAACCTCTTTTCCTACCAGCAGTATTTGCCCATTCCTCCTCGTTTCTCTCCATTTTATGTATGTTAAAGAGCCATATTCATCAAGAGAGGAATCAGAAACCCTAGCAGGCTAACGGCATCAGAGAGAACCAGATAACCGGCACAACCTTTCCTCTTCTGCAGTGGCATAAAAGCCTCCAGAGTCCTAGTTACCATTTGCTCCCTGATGTCCTTTACCATTTCATTTACCTTTGTCTCCTGGCTCACTTTCCATTAATTACTCATTTTCCTTTTTTGTTATTTCTCTCTACCATGATGGAAATACTCTTTATCTGCGCTGTCCAATATGGCAGTCACTAGCCACGTGTGGCTATTAAGTACTTAGTATGTAGTTACATGGCTGAGCAACTGAATCTTTAATATTCTTTCACTTTGATTTACATGTTAATAGCCATATGTGGCTGGCAGCTACCATATTAGAGAGTGCAGAACTTGTATCCTTATACTCACAACCTATTTTACCACTTAAACTCAGCTCTTTTAAATGTAAAATACAAAAAGGAACTATTTAACTGTATACCTGAGAAATTTTTTAGGTTATTTTTCTTAGAAATAAATATTTGCTTAGCATTTATAGAGACTGAAATTATCATCTTAAGAAATGTAAATTTAAAATTTTAAGTATTTTCAAAACCATAAATGTTTTATTACCAAAAATGTAAAATAAAATTCAAGATTGTTATTTTTAACTTAGCAAAAACTCCAGAAAATATGCTCAAAATTAAAAATATTGCACATTCAGTACATTTACAGAAAGGAAATATGACATGAATTTGATAAAAGTTTGATTACCAAGAAAAATACTTTTCAAAAGAAAAAACTAGCATTGTCATAAATCTAGATCCCATGGGAAATTCAAAAACATTATTAATTTTACAAAAAAAGAAAAAACTAGCATTAAAAGTTGCTGAAATGCCTCATGAAGTATTAATTTCTAAAATATCTATTTAGAAATGAAAGTTACATAAATATTGTAAACAAGGGCTTCTGAAGGTTAGAGAATCAATTGCCCTTATCTAGCTTTCTATTTTTTTAAAAAAAAACTATAATATCCATTCAGTAAGTATGATTTTATAACTGGAATTTTCAAAGCAATGGAAAAATACATGCAAAAAACAAAGAATACCAAACGCTTAGTCCTATAAAGCCAAAGCAACCATTTAAAATTATACCTAGCCTGAATAATTCTATAAGTTTATCATAATTGTTTCTTTGTTTTTTTAGGGGGAAGCAGGTTCTAAGCTCAATGTATGATATTTCAAGTGCCTTACTTACATAACGCATATATTTGTCAACTGATTTCATGGGCTAACACTGGCGTCTCACTTTTAGTGCACAGATGCCTCATTACAGTACAGTGAATGTTTGAAAATGAATTTAAACTTGTGGAAACATACACGTAGCAATGGCCTTTGAGCCTTCTGCTGCAAATAATGCTCTTCGAATATGCGAGAAAATGGTCTGGTGTAAGGGTAAGACTCCTAGC
>NW_012144967.1:676184-723363 GCF_000956105.1 Propithecus coquereli
AGCCTTCCCCTTTTACTATAAACACCTAAGTAAGGCTCTGTTTCTTTCAGCCCCACCCCGACCCTCACACCTTCCACCCAACCACAGCTATAATCATTATGTTTGATGTACAACTTTTTGATGCCTTAGTTTGTCTATAAAACAGGCATAATAATAATGCTTATCTCATAGGACCGTCTTGAGGCTTAAATAATACACATGAATTGCTTAAAACAGTGCCTGGCACTTGGTAAGGACTCAAACGATCTTAGCTGCTATCACATTTTAATCAATCCAATACCGATGAACATTTAGGTTTTAATAATTTTTCATCATATACAATTCTGTGATTGGACATCCTTGTTCACCATTTTTTGTTAGATAAATTCTTGCAAATGAAAATGCTGACTCAAAACACTCATGTAAAATTTTGCTAGATATAACCTGACCACCCACCAAAAACAATGCCACTCCCTACAAGAGTGTGTGAAGTATCTTGTCCTCATTGTTTCCAACATTGGGTATTAATAATCTTTAACGCTAGGTGTTAATCTTTTTAATTTTTGCCAATCTAACAGGTAAAAATGGTGTTTTATCACTTCTTCTACTAGAAGTTGAACATTTTTTATGTGTTTTTACTATCTGTATTTTTATCATTTGCCTGCTCATATTTGATGTGGAAAGTCAGGAATGTTTTCTCCTGGGCCAACAGGAAAGAAAACACTTCTGTGCCTCATCTCCTAGTCTAATTCAGAAACATGACTGACAGAGCTCCCCTTCCTTTCAATCTCAGTAGAATATAATTTTTACATTCAATTTTCTCTTGTTGCATAGATTAACTGCTTAATCAGGATTCATCTGTTCGTGTTGCATAGCCATAAGCCAAATTCCCCCTCTTTCATTAAAATTTAGATGCCTCTTTTTTGTCCATTCATTTTTATAATAAAATCAGCAACTGGCGAGAGCTCCATCAGTATTTGCGTAAGTCACTCTTTCACTTTCGCAGGAAGGCCAACTGTTCCAATTAAGACAAGCTGACAGATCCATTAAGTGCTTTTGCTTCCAGGTTGAGATTTTTTTTGTTTTCCTCCAAGTCTCCTGTGGCCTTTTATTTTATAAATGAGGGAAGAGAGGTCCATAGAGGTTAAGCACTTAGAATCTGGATCTGCTACCCCTCATTCCTGAGTTTCACTACCAAACAATGAAACACCTCTCTGGGACTACAGTCCTCAAATGCTCCCACTGCTAATTTCCTCTCTTGATGAACTTCAGAGTTAAGAACTGGTGATTGCTGCTTCTAAGATACATTCCTTCTTCCTCTTACAAAGACCCAGTTACTGATGGGGGGCTTCCCCTCCACCCAGCATATCCAGACCCTACTATCATCAGAAACTTCTCCATGATTAAAGTCTCTCTCCACAACCACAGTACCCCATCTCCCCCATGGCTTACTTAATCATACCCAGGACATTTCTTCAACATCAAGGGGTCCTTTAGCCTTCTCCATCCTCCCTGTTCACTTATTTCTCCTTTCTTTTTTCACCTCCAATCCAGCTCAGATTTCATGTCCAAACATTTTAATCATTCTCTTGCCAAAATCCTAAACCTCCATAGTCTCTCTGTACTCATATTGATCCACCTGGCAAAAACCTAAGCCTGTATGATTGCAACAGTCTACCTTCATCATACCTCGGACAACTGAGTACAGCAGGGGAAAGTCCCCTAAATATGCAGATGGTTCCACTGTAAGCAGAAAGAAAAAAAGAAAAAGAAAAAAACCGCTTCAAACTATAATAGTTTCAGCAAAAACAACAACTGCTTGCTGAATAATGCCCAACGAGTCTACCACCTTTCTCTAGCCAAACTACCATGTGACTCTTTAGACCTGCACTCCCCACAAATCTTCACTCCCAAGCAGATGGCCTTACCCAGTAAAGTCACCAGACAAGAACTTTCTCAACTGCCTCTCTCCCCCTCAATCTATATCTATCTTCGCACCTGTCCTTTCTTTACTTGTTACAAAGGAGGAAAGGATACCATTCTCAAGACCACTGTTCCCATGTGCAATCTGGAGCCCACTCCCTCCTTCTTAGGAACCTTGGACTTTTGAGTATTCCCTTTTTCTATATCTTCAACTCCTGTCCCATGGAGATTTCCCATCAGCATTTCGAGAGGCCTGCTTCCTCTTAGAAAAGAGAGGAGAGGGGAAAAAGAAAGAAAAAGGGGAAGAAGAAAAAATATTTCCTTTGTTGCCAAAACCCCTTCAGCTATGTCCCCTCCCATATCGCAGCCAAACTTCACGACCCATCTACATATGCTACCTTTTTTTCTCACCTCCTTCTCACTACTTAACTCACTTAAACTTGGATTCTTCTCCCTAGAGCTTCTATCCCTCAACAAAGTCACTATTATCTTGTCCCTAAAGTCCTTGGACACATACTGATCCTTATCTCATCTGATATATAAGCATCAATTACTCCTTCTTAAAACACTCTCTTCCTCTGGCCTCCATAAAACTTTCTTCTTTTTTACAACATGCTCAGCGCTGTAAGGTTGCCCATAACATCAAACTCTTGACTTTCCTTCTGCCTCTTTGACAGCTGCTCCTCATCTCTTATACCCAATTTCAAATGTAGAAATTTACAGGAATTTCTCTCTCAATTTTTAAGTAATTTCATTCTTTCCCTTGGCGTCTATCATCATCAATATGGCACAGATTCCCATATTTGTACATATCTAGCTCAGAACTCTCACAGGTCCTGAGAATACTTTTATTCCCCAAACCCGGTCCACTTCTGATATTCCCTCACCCAATAAACCACCAGCCACACAGTTACTCAAACCTGAAACTGAGAAGTCATATTGTTAATCAAAAATTCTTTGGTCTCAAAGAAAAAGAAAAAAACCAGCCAGCATAGTGGCTCACGTCTGTAATCCTGGCACTCTGAGAGGCCAAGGAGGGAGGATTGCTTGAGCTCCAGAGTTCGAGACCAGCCTAAGCAAGAGTGAGACCCTGTATCTACTAAAAGTAGAAAAATCATCCAGGCATCACGGTGCATGCCTGTAGTCCCAGCCACTTGGGAGGCTGAGGCAGGAGGATCACTTGAGCACAGAAGTTTGAGGTTGCAGTGACCTATATGATGCCACTGCACTCTAGCCCAGGTGACAAAGCGAGACTGTCTCAAAAAGAAAAAAAGAAAAAAAAACCCTTCAAACTATAATAGTTTCAGCAAAAAGAACGAGAAGGAGGAAGAGAAGGAAGAGAAAGAAAATGTAACTACAGGTAACTACAACATAATAGGCACTCCATAAATGCGTCAAATGAATGAATGGTGAATAAATGGGGAAAAATCCAGGGATAAATCTAACTCCAGGGCAGCTGGATCCAGGTATTAATATTTAAATTACATCATCAGGAAGCCTTCTTGCTTTACCCCTCAGATCTGCTTCCTCTTTGCTTGCTTCATTCTCAGGTTGTTAGCCAAGACAGCCACGGGCAGCTTCAGCTTTAGATTCTATCAAGTTAGCAATGTCCACAGAGTGTGCCTTTTCCCCCAAAAGTCCCAGTTACAATCTCCAGAATGGGCCAATCCCTGTAGCTAGGGGAATGGAATACTAGAATTGGCCAACACTGGCTTTTTTTTTTTTTTTTTTGTACCACCTGACATCTCTTCTATGGCCACCACCCTTGTCTACCCACCTAAACAATATCTCCGCTTGGGTGTCTTTGCTACCTAAGAAAAAGTCCCCAAACCTTTACATGTTCAAGATTTTGTGGCCTGGTCCTCCTCAGCCTCTTCAGCTGTCCACTTCACTCGCTACACTCATGTCTGCTCCCTCCAATATCAGGACCTTTGCCCATGTTTCCCCTGTCTGTAAAGTTCTTCCTTCCTTCTCAACTAGTTAATCCCTACTCATCCTTTCAGTCTCACCCTAGTATCACTTCCTCAGGGACACTCTCCCTGACCCCTAGAGTAGGTTAAATAATCCTTGTCATAGACCAAACCAGCAGCCCATACTTATCATGAGTCTAGTAATTATCATTTAACATCTCTTTTCCTTGCAGAGCAGACGCTCTATGAGGGCAGGGCCTACATCTGTCTTGTTCACCACCTTGGATCCTGGCATAGCGCCTGGTATACCAAGGCATTCCTTAGATATGTATCAAATAAATGAATGAATGTCATGTTCTGGCACAGTCTGTTTAAAATCCATCTACTTGATTTTTTTTAAAAAAGATCAAGAAAAAGAGAGCCAGTGAATGAAATAAAATTACTAAATTTACAAAACTCTTATCCAGAAAAGATGCCAAAGAGTAACATCTAAAGTTGCAAGCTTGTTAGTCCCATGTTTAAAAACCATTTAGTGGCTCTATAATGCCTATGTATTAATATTTAAGATTCAACATGACCTGACCCCAATGCAGAGTTCTCATCTCAGCTTTATCTCCTGCTCTTCCCCCTCACAAACTTTGTGCTAAGTCGATGATTTTCTATTACACTCTATGAATTCCTAGAGATTCCATTTAATCCCTTGGAAAAAAAGGAGTTATAGATTGAGCAAGACTCCTCCCTATCTCCCTCTACCTGACCTAAGTAAGAATAGCTTCTGTGCATCTATTTAACTTATTGAACTTTTTAAAAAACAGTTCTGCTAACTTGGGTGTGAAAATGTTTACCAGAGGTCCTCTCTGCACATCCCACTCATGTGGGAGTTTTGTGTAAAGAACACTAATACACAAAGCAAACAAAAGGAGAGCTGCTCTGGCTGCAGTAAGACAAACCACTGCCTGATTGCTCCTTGTGCCTCCCCAGAATACCCCACCTCAGCATTGCTCAGAACACCTGAGGCTCTGAGGAACCTATAAAACCACAGCTCTAAACAGGCCCCTAGACTTGTCATCTGAACTTTTTGCCATTGAGCCTTAGTTCATATTTTTGTCTTCAATTTGAAATGCTAACAAATTAAAATTCCATGAAAGAATTTGTTCCATGATATTATCAGTGCCTTGAAGAGTGCTGGGTAAACAGTAAGTACTCAATAAATACATGTTGAATGAATGATGTTCTTCCTTCTAAGCTCCTGTCAAAATCACTCTTCAGTGTCACACAAATGGAATCTTGTTTTAAAAAATCTTCCATACTCCTGCTACATAGAATTAAAATATGTGTTCTACAAATGTCAGGCAGTAAGTCAGACACTAGGGATACAGAACTTAAGACACAGTTCCTGCCCTTGAAGGTGCTCAGTCTGAAACTTTATACTTAAATATAGTCCTCATGCAATTCTACTTTATAGTCATTTATTTATTCATTCTACAACTACATGAATACCTATCACAAGACAAACACAGATCCTATATTATTCCTATTACCTTATTTATCTTAAAACTATCACAAAGATCAGACACTTAATTCTTGAATGGCATTTAAAATAATTACAGAAAAGTTCTTTAAAACATTTTCTAAAGTAAATGTTAGGAACTAAAATCATGTTTCCTAACTACTTCTCACTCACCTATTAATTACATAACCATATCCCTATAAAAACCAACTCATATTATGTCAAAAAAAAAGTTTTAAGGCTTCTCAGCTATACAAATGATAATACTACATAATAAATATTGCTCGAAACTATTTTAAAATGTAAAATGTGTCTACCCTTTGACCCAGCAATCCTACTTTTGAGATTATCCTAAATATAAATATCTATGCATGTACAAGGATGTATGTATATCTACTGGCCTAGAGGTTAGTGGAATATCATGAAATGAAAAAAGAAATTTGCAGAGAAATATGTATAGTATGATTCTATTTTTGTTATTGAGAACAAAGAGAGTATATAATTACATAAACACAAGCAAGGAGGTAGATGCTGTAGTCTGAACGTGTGTCCCTCCCACTTCCAAATTCATGCTGAAATTCTCACCGGCAAGGTGATGGAATTAGGACGTGGGGTCTTAGGGAGGTGATTAGACCATGAAGGCAGAGCCCTCATCAATGGGATTAGTGCCATTTAAAAGAGGCCAGAGAAAGATCCCTCATCCCTTCCACAATGTGAGGACACAACAAGATACTATCTATGAACTAGGAAAAAAGCCCTCAGAAAATATCAAACCTGCTGGGACCTCGATCTTGGACCTCCTAGCCTCCAGAACTGTAAGAAACAAATTTCTGTTGTTTATGAACCACTCAGTTTATTGTATTTTGTTATAGCAGCCGGAATGGACTAAGACAGAAGAATACAAACAAACTATTAACGTTGGTTACTCCACAAACTGGATGAAGAGAAAGAGAATTGCTTTCCAGATATTCCTTTAAGTTGTCTGACATAGGGCATATATCATTTTTGTAATTAAAAAATGAAAAACTTTATTCTTTTAAGTGTATATAAAGGCTGCTTTTCCTGTGCTTTAGTTCTAAATATGGGCACTCCCCAAGTTCTGGACATTTGACACACAATCATTTTACAAATACAACCTGCTGTGCTACATCAACTGATTTGAAGGGCAAAAGGGAGAGAGGGTAGAGGTTGTGCCTTGTGACAACTTTTCTTCTCACCAAGAGGCTGCACATGCTGAAGGGTCAGGGAGAAAAGGAGAATGTGAGAAGGCATTTAACACAATAAAACAATGTTAACAAGAAACAATAAAACAACATGAAAATGGAAATGACTGGCAGGTTCCCGAGCTTGTTAAAAATAAATAATTGAAACGTCAATTAACCCATAACGTATTTGAGATATTATATATTTCCTGTATATATCCAATATAATTGTGCAATGGGATGGCTTTGGGATGACTGCTACAATTCCCACCATCCCTTGATATCTGTACAGCACTTTATAGTTTACAAAGTTCTTTGATACACATGAATCAAATGTTCCAGCTAAGAGAAATCAATTAAAATACATACATCTATCATTACAAACATATGCAACAATTTAATCTTTGATGATTAAAAAGGTTGCAGACCATGAACTTGAAACATATGCTATGAGCTATTATGAACATCAATTTAAATTGTACAGTAGATAGGTATTTTCATAAACAGAAAATTGAAGCTGAGAAACTATAAGACCAAAAGTTTATTTTAACTTTTATAAGCAAAGGTCAATTTCTTTGAACAAAGTCTACCCTAGTGGGCTATGACTGACAGTTAATCCACTTACAAATTTGTACATAAATACCAAACGTGGGAAAATCTGGGCCCTAATCCTTTTTTTTTTTTAAAGAGACAAGGTCTCACTTTGTCACCCTGGCTGGAATGCAATAGCATGATCATAGCTCACTGCAACCTCAAACTTCTGGGCTCAAGCGATTCTTCTGCCTCAACCTCCCAAGCAGCTAGGACTACAGGTGTACACCACCACACCCAGTTTGGGCTCTAATCCTTGACAAAATATTTCTCATTCTACTTCTTCCCTAGAGGGTTAAAAAATCCTTTATGTACAGTTTCACATTATGCATGATTTTGCAAAAAGGATTGATAGAACTGTATATAGATTTTCTGAGTTGAAAAATTGTAAAATCTAATTTAAAAAATCTAACTTGGCACTCAACATATATACCAGTATGCCAAACACTATAAATGAAAGATACATATCCATTTACTTCCAGACACAGCAAAGGTAAACAAATTTCATAATGCTTTCTACCCACTGTATGTATTTTACAGATAAAACTTTTCCAGGAAAACAGGCCATATATATGAAGCCAATAAGATATACTTTCCAGGCATTTAGGAAAGGCCAATATAAAGAAGGGAATGAGGGACAGATCAATTCACAAAGAAACAAGACATCATAAATCATCTAAAATGAATAAGAACTAGAATTCAAGAAAGAGATTCAAATGAGGTTAAGTGACAGCCATACAAAGTAAATCCACTTAAAATGGAGACCAATTTTCATATTAAATAGTGAGAGTAAAAAGTCTGATTAGAACATTCTCTTGAAAACATTTTTAAATAGTTTATCTTATATGTAATAACATTTGAGTTATAATGAAAACTATGTGCTTATTCTTAAAACATAAAAACAGTGAATCAAATGTTTTGTTAGAAAAATAAAAATTTTTTCCAACAAATTGTATGTTAGCCCAATTCAAAATAATTTGATTTTCACAGAGCAGTCATAAAGAAGGTTTGTTTTGATTTGAAAACACTCAAAGGTTGCATTAAGCTTCTCAAATGCCTCTCTTAATACTTTAATCTTCAAATCATTCTCTTTTCAATGTCTATAACTCAAAGTCATCCTTGTTGGTTTCTCGTGTACTTTTTTTTTCTTTGAAACAGGGTCTCACTCTATTGCCCAGGCTAGAGTACAGTGATGTCATCACAGCTCACTGAAACCTCAAACTTCTGGGCTTAAGCAATCCTCCTGCCTCAGCCTCCCAAGTAGCTGGGACTACAGGCACATGCCATCATACTCAGCTTTTTTATTTTTTGTAGAGATGGAATCTTGCTATATTGCTCAGGCTTGTCTTGAACACCTGACCTGAAGCCATCTTCCGGCCTCGGCCTCCCAAAATGCTGGGATTACAGGTGTAAGCCACTGCACCTGGCCTCTTGTTTACATTTTAACTGGTTTGTTGAATGCTGTAACATGCAAAATTCACCTAGGGAGCTTAACACACAAACAAAATTAAGAGGGGTTTTTGAAGGGGACTAATTTTGTAAGTGGTACATTAGTTAGTATTTTGCTTTCCTACACAATTCCTCCTGTAACCTCATACCTGCCGGGACTTGGATGACAAATTCATAGCCAATGAGAACCCCCTGTGTATTTATTTTGCCTGTATATATAACAAAACGGGATAGACATCTTAATATCTTAGGATATATACAATATATCCTGGTCAGGACATTTATAAGGGACTTTTTTAATGTAATATAATACTGTACCAAGGTTGTAAGGGAGTTCCTTTTCATATAGAGTCTTTCCAAGTACTGTAGTCCCTCATCCTTCAGTAACTCCAATGGGAAATGATGCAGATTCCTATAATTTAAGAACAAATTCTTGTGCTTTTCCAGCCTTGCCACAGAGATCGTCTTACAAAGTTCGGATGCCATGACTGAGTATATCCCATTAGGCACACTGCAGCACTACATCTTGTCAAAATTGGTCCATTTCTATAAAGAAAACAAGAAATTTAATCGTTATAAGACTTCTTACAAGCCATATAAACCAGTTAGCATATAGAGCTTGCAGATACTAAAAAGATAACTATATATTCAATCCTATATTTTTCTTTCAAAACAACTAAAGTGATCACACATATTTAAGAGATTTAAATGAATTAACAATTTAATAAAAATACTCTGGTTAAGCAATATTTACTACTTATTGGAAAAAGTCCTGATGGGAAAAATAGTTTTTGGACTTGAGATAGGAATCCTTGTCTAAAAGAACAGAAACCAGTTTCATAACACACAACCAAAGGAAAAGTTTAAAAATCAAATGCAGAAAACAGCATTTCCTTTTTGAACTACTTCATTTTGTACTTAGCTTAAGGTATTTCAAAAATATTAAAATATATTAAAATACATGTTATTTATATCTAGAGCACTAACAGCTTCATTTTCTTCATGTCCTAGTATCTAAATATTGTCCTACATTCTCATTTTTTCTTTCATCTATTTTCTTCCTTTTTAGCTTTGCAGACCATTAGAAATAGCAAAGGGCCATGCAGTTTCATTATTTTAAATTATTTCAATGAATGAAGAAACACTGCACTAAGAAACAAGAACCCTGTATTATTCTATTACAATCCCTCTGAGCCTCAGTTGCCTAATATATAAAATGAAGATAGCAATTAATGTGTTAGTTTAAAGGCCTGAGTCTAGGACAGATTACTTAAATTCTCTTCTAGCTCTAAAATTGACAAGGATAGGAAGAGAAGCAACATTTGCCATCTTATCCCCTGGTACAAAGCTGAAGCAAACTTCGCCATCACTTAACACAAAAAGAAACAAACTCAGGGCTTCAATAATTTGTCCAGGGTCAAACAGCTCACAAGGGATAAAAGCAAGGGGTTGAGGCCAGGTACAACGGATTTCAAAGCCTGGGTTCTTTACAGACACTGACTCACAGGACTCCACAGGGTACTAAGGAAATGCTAAAACAATTAAAACAAGTTGAGCTTTGCTCAAAGATTCTACTCTCCGTTTTCCTGGGCACCTTTTCTAAACTCTTTATTAGAAAGCACCTTTTAAAGGAATTTATTTTTTCTTAAGAAAAAACAATTTCATTGGGAATTAATACCAATTTAGTATAAAATATAATAACATAAGCTTTCAATAAACAGGGTTTTATAACTTTTTGGTTATTTTCTATTATTTCCAAACTCTAATTTCTAGCTAATTAGGCAGCACTTGTCATTTTATATAAAAGAGCAAATAATACGAAATATTCAATAATATACCCAATGCAACACAAGAATCCAATACTTTTCCATATTTATTCTACCTACTCACCTATTTTGTGACAGAAATTATGTGACTTTGTGCAAGATACTCAATCTTTTGACATCTTCCTTCTCTCACCTATAGAGCAAAGGGAACTAGACTACAAATAACATCAATGATTCTGTGTAGAAAGTGAAACTTGCTAGGTAATTATTCACTGAACTAATAAACTGGAAGCTGTTTAGATGTCTCACAAGCATCTCAAACTTAACACATTCAAAGAGAGCTTTTGACTTTCATTACCAATCCAAACCTCCCCAGTTTTTCCGATCTCAGTAAATGGTGCACACTTCCAGCCACTTCACTGCTCAAGCTAGAAAATTGGAAGTCATGAATGATTCCATCTTGTCATGCAGCTGCCACCTCAAATCTATCACAAGGCTAATGGTTCCCATCTCCAAAACACAGCTCAAATCATCCACATCTCTCCATCTGCCAAAACCACAAGCCACGGTCATCTCCTGCCTGGGCAGCTATATAGGTGGTCTCTCTGTGTCCACTCTAGTCACTTCTGACACATTAAACACAGCAGTGAGCCTTTAAAAATGTAAATCTAACTATGTCACAATCTCTCTCTCAGGCACACGTCTTACTAGATAAACTTGCCAGAAGCTTCTTATTTAGAAAATCAAACTTATAACAGGCCTTCAGAGCTCCTCACCATCTGTCCCCACCCACTTCTCCAGCACTTTCCCTGGCTTCTCACCAAGCTCCTGGGCATTTCTAATCCCTCAAACTACCAAACTCTTCACAGCACTTGCTGCTCTCCTCTTAGCCTGGAAAGCAATGACCCATTATCCTCCAGGTTTCAATGTAAAAATCACTTCCCTATCCCAAAGTATTCCCGTGGTATTTTTTCAGAGTAACCCAGCTGTTTGTTTTTTCTTCATCAGCGTCCTCACAATTTGTAATCTGTGTATTTATCAGTGCACCTGTTTCCTGCCAATCTAGCCAAAAGTCTGTAAAATCTTGAGGGTAGGGATTTTGCTGCTTGCTTTATACTTGCATGCCTGTATTTAGTACAGTATCTAAAAGCAAGCCCTCAAACAGCTGATGAATGGATGAAATTAGGACATGTGGAATAACACTGCAAAGCTGATTTTTCATCTACCTATCACAAGACTACTTATAGAGTCTATAAACTTGCTGCATGCCATAAAGATCTCTAATCCTTACAACTATGCATTGCAATAGACATTCTTTAGACATTTTACAGATGAGGAAACTGAGTTTCTGAGAGAATACCCCACCAGAATTCCAACACAGATGGACTAACTGCAAAGACTGTGCACTGCCCTACAATGCAGCCTTTCAATGCATTTCAATGTGGTCAGTGCTTCTTCCTATCATTTACGTGATAGGAAATGGTAGGCAAAGCTTATACAAGACTTACTTCTTCAAGCAAAATTATATCCAAAGCCACACTCGCTGAAGGAAGATTCAGTAAGAGAATTCACTGTAACCTGACCGCTTTCCTTCTGAAAGTTCTGGCTGGGATTGACTACCTCAAAAACATCATTACCCCTGTTAAAATGCTACAAAGGCAGGCTGGGAGATAAAATATACACAAATGAAATCCGAAAGCTGCCAATAATCAACAATGCTCACAGTTTTCCAATATGCATTCATTGGAAATATACAGCCTTTTAACAAGATAATTTTCTTGCCTCATTTTACTTTAACACCTCGTATCTACAGTTAAAGCAAATGGTGTATTTAATATTAACTGTATACAGCTAGCTGCACCTCTGAGTTTTCTGACACCAATCTATCTTACTACTTAAAAACACAGACACACACACAAAAAACACCTCCCATCTTAAGTAAATTCCACACATTTTAAGCAGGAGTGTTTTAAAGGAAAGGAATCCCTTAGACTGACTTCCTTGTACTCAATTCCTCATTCTCATTTCCTAACACTAGAGATTAGAGGATTGTAAACTGTATATTAGAAGAATTTGTAAATGGTTTCTTTCTCAGTACCGTACTAAGAAACACTGACAGAAGTCTTAGGCAAAACACATGCCGTTTTGCCTGAGTTAGCCACACACTAAGGTCGTTACAGTTAAGAAGCAGCGAGCCCAGTGGCAGGGATTTCCCAGACTCGGTACCGGGATTCTCCGGTCCGAGGAGACACCGGCCGCGGAGGGGCGGAGGACCCGCCAGTCGCGGCGACCCTAGGCCCAGACAGCCCAGTGGTCCCACTCGCAGCGGCCTGGACGCTTCTGCGGGATCCGGTATGGGGCGTCCCCGCGGTATGGGGGGCCAGGCCAGGGGGCCTTGCCAAGTGAACCACCCGACACCGCCGACAGCAGTACTCACCTCGGCGCCGACAGAGCCAGCTCCGGAGCGCAGGCGGCGTTGGACCCCAAGCGGAGGGACGGTGGGCGGGGCGGGACGCCGGGAGAGGGGCGGGACTCTAGGGGCAGGGCAGAACCCGCGCTGGAGGAGCTGGGGAAGAGGGAGCCGTGGAAACGAGGATGAAACCTCACGATAAGTCGCCTGTGTTCTCGCGGTTTTATGATAGGTGGGGCGAAAGGCTCGTTTTCCAAGCGATGTGCCTATTGGCTGAGATCGCGGTTTCCTCCAGACTGGCCCCGCCTACGGCTCTAATCTTGCTTCCGGCTACAGCTGGTAGCTTGTTGTTGAGAGAGCGGCTTTTTGCTTACGTCCTGAAGGGGTAATTTATCTGGCTCCAACCTCAGGAATTGCCAGTTACTGACCTGTTCTTTCATTCATAAATTCATTAAGGCACTTGGACTCTCATTCAATGCATATGCTAAGGGTTTACAACAATAACATCCGATGTTAATGTGTACCAGGCAGCGTTCTGAGAGCTATGCGTAAATTATCTCATTTAACTCTTAACAGAAATTCCCGAAACTGGAACAATTATTAATACTAGTCTGCCGGGTGAAAAACCGAGGCCGGTAGGTAGGTTTATGTAACGTAGCCAAGATTAGTTAACAAATAATGAGTCTAAACACCGGATTTGAGGGCTCACTGTACGCACTGATAGGTTCCAAAGATGAGGAGGTAACCTAGTCTCTGCCTTTCAAACACCCAAGGTCTATTGTGAGAAACGATTGCTAAAAAGGACAAAAAAACAACTTAGTTAAATATTGTGGGCAGTTCCTAGCATGAACTGAGTAGGTTATCAATAAATATTTCTTCAAGACAAAAAGTCCTATGTCAGCGAAAGAGACATCAAAGAAAGAGGGCTTTACGTTGGTTAAAAAAAAAAATCTGAGCATTGTTCGACAGTGTTAAAAAACAAAACAAAACAGTTTCGAAATACCATGGCCATTAACATGGCAACTTTCCTTGTGAAATGAAGACTTTTAAAATTTTTCTTCTACTGTAATTGCTGTTATTTGTTGTCCTTTGTGAAGCTTGATGCCTATTAATTTGCTAGAGGCTGCCAGGCAATCTTAACTTTATGATGAATTAGTTTTACGTTAGCTTATTTCATTACTCTTAGAGATGAATAACCTAGAAAGTAGAGTTACATTAAAAATAACACCGGGTCTAAAACAAGGTATGAGTTATAGTAAAATATCAATGATCTATTTGTTAAAATCTGGTCTTCAGGAGTTCCTGAAGCATAGTATATGCCATATATTTCTAAAGCCTTTTATATAGCCTCATAATGCGTAAGAATTTGTGGTACTCAAATTTTTTGTTGAATTGAAAATGAGGAAACCTACATTTTGTGTAAAAACAAAAATCAGCCCAAATAGTAAGACTTGCTGCCGGTATGTGAAGTCACCAAAAAAAGGATTAACGATAGTCAGAACAATTTTTTAAAAAGTAATCAGCCTCAGTTTTCAGTTTTTTAAAACAAGGGAAATATTGTTTTTTCAATACATGAATTTAACATATAATATTTGATCATGAAAAATGAATTATGTTAAAATAACTTTTACCCCCTCCCCAAATTGACACAAAAATTGCCAAGTGATTATATGTGATAGTATAGTATCCTATGACCACTCTTAGATATTCTCTCAATTTGTAGAGTCAGTTAGCACATTTTGTCTCACTTAAAACAAACGGGGAAAAAAACCTCTAATGTAAATTGTTGATTTTACAATCTTTGACAAACTTTAACATCAACAAGTAGCAATACCACTTTAAGAAAATTCCAAGGAAAAGACAACCCCATTTTAAAATTCCCACCTCTGGCTCCCAAGGATTGGGTTGCAAACTTCGACAAATTACTCTCCTCCACTCCCTATTGGTGATTGCTCTATCATTCATTCTTCTGCCTGGAGTTTTGTACGGAACCCGTTGCTGCCGTAATTTAGCTTGAGACTGCCCTACTTTACACTTTTTCATGGTTATCAATCTGTACAAAGAATCACCGAACTGATACAGCGGGAGCCAAACTGGCAAATCAGGCTGCCGAGACAACTGTGCGATTCGCTCGAAAAAGAAATGGAGAACCTCTCAAACCGCCTCGGTAAACTGACAAAGAATTTTACGATGTAGCTGGAGACTTGAGAGTTAAAGAAACTTTCCGGTTTTTTGCTAGTTTTAAAGGAGTAAGTGTCAAAGGAAAACCAGAAAATACAGGCACAATCTAACGGTGGCAGGAAGAAGAGTTTTCAGAGAGTGTTTTTTTCTCTTTAGTGTGAGGATGGAAGGCATCATCCCCAGATTATCAGTGGATTTTTAAAAGGTAAAGGAAGCAAGATGATAAGATTAATTTTAGATTATTTTCTACTGTAAGAAACTGCTTTGTTGTTATTGTTCCTTAAATATGGATATAGAAGAACATTTAATAATATGGTAACTTTTCAATGAAATGAATATATTTGTTTGTATATTATTATCACACCAGCATAGCAGACAATACATCTATTAAAAGATATGAGAACGTCAGAGTTGGCTTTGGACCCAAACTTTGTGTATATTTATAGATTAGAAAATCCAGGGACAGATCTGCTAATGGCCAAGCAAATGTAGTATTGGTATCTGAAGCAGAATCAGCAGATAATTAATGTAAGGATAAATTCCCTGAAAAGAAATCCAGCATTTATATTTTCAAAACGATATTTTGTATTAAAACTAAAATATAAAACTTATGGAAAATATCGATAAACAAGAATAACTATTTCTTGAATGGCCTCTGTTAATCCATATATGGAAATATAAAATAATAAAATATAGTCTCTCAAGAGGCTCATACTCTAGCTCAGGAGCAAATGAGGCTCAGAACATTTAAATTAAAACTTCTGAACAGTTCTTAATGCCCAAATGACTGCTATAGACCATAGGTAATTCAGGAGCTCAGATCAGCGTGAGCTGAATTATTCAGGCAGGGCTTTGCAAATTATGGGTAAGACCTAATTTGGGCCTGAGCAATGGGCCAAATTTCAGACAGAAAAGAAGGGAAGGGACATCCCTGGCAGTAAGTCATTAGCCAGTATGTGCAGTCTAAGAATGAGTTGGCTCTGACTGCAGCAGGAAGTTCATTTGGGAACTTTGGTTAAAAACGAAAAGCATGAGAAGTTACATGAAGGGCCAAAATTGCCAGAATTAAGGAGATACCTGGGTTTTGAACAGGAGGGACACTTTATGAAAGGAATATTTCAAGACGGTAAAACTGACAGTGCGACTTTAGATGGCTCCAAGGGCAGAGACCAGAAGCTAAAGGGCTCAATACTATAAATGCTGGCACACAGAGGTAACTAAGCCTCTTAAGACATTTTATCCAAATACCTTTACTTTACCATTGTTAAATAACATAAATCTTGATGCATTTCTTTGTAGTCTTCAAAATCATTCAGTTTATTTATTAAGATTTTGGGGGCCAGGGACAGTGGCTCATGCCTGCAATCCTAGCACTTTGGGAGGCCAAGGTGGGAGGATTGCTTGAGCTCAGGAGTTCGAGACTAGCCTGAGCAAGAGCGAGACCCTGTCTCTACTAAAAATAGAAAAATTAGCATGGCATCATGGTGCAGGCCTATAGTCTCAGCTACTAAGGAGGCTGAGGCAGGAGGATAGCTTGAGCTCAGGAGCTTGAGTTTGCAGTGAGCTGTGATGACACCACTGCACTCTAGCCTGGGGACAGAGCAAGACTATCTAAAAACAAAAAGATTTGTGGGGCCTCTGCCACATTGTCCTGGGGAATCAGGGTTGCCCTATTTTATAAAAGTTTGATTGTCATAAGATATATAAAACCAGAATTACACATAAAGCTGCATTATGGTTTCATAGCTATTTTTTAGCAGCTTTAATGAAGTATAATTTACATACCATAAAATTCTCATGTTTTAAGGATCCAACTCAATGATTGTTTTAGAAAATTTAGAGTTGTGCAACCATCACCACATTCCAGTTTTAGAAAATTATCATCACCCTAAAAAAGATGCCTTGTCTCCATTTGTAGGCAACTGCCCACTCCTATCCCCAGCCCCAGACAATCATTAACTTCTGTCTCTATAAATTTACCTTTTATAGGCATGTAAACGGAATTATACAATATGTGATCATTTACATCTGGCTTCTTTTACTTAGCATGCTTTTGAGGTTCAACTGTGTTTTAGTATGTATTCCACATACTGTATTCCTTTTTATTTGCCAAATATGGCAATATCATGTTTTATTTATCCATTCACCAGTTGTCAGACATTTGATTGATTCCAGTATTTAATTGTATTAATTACAGTTGTATTACAGTAAATACAGTATAGTATTTAGCATTATGAATAATGCTGCTATGAAGATGGGTACAAGTTTTTGTGTGAACATGTGTTTTCAGTTCTTTTGGATATATGCCTACGAATGAATTTGCTGAGTCATATTTCAAAGGTTAAACTCTTAAGTTTAACTTTTTGAGGAGTTGCCTAACTGCCTTCCAAGGTGATTGCACCATTTTACATTTCCGCCAGAATGTGTGAGGGTTCCAGTTTCTCCACATCCTTGCCAACACTTCTTATTGTTTGTCTGATTTATTATAATCATTCTGGTAGGTATGAAGTTGTATCTCATTGTAGTTTTTTGATTTGTTTTTTCCTAATGACTAATGATACTGAGCATCTTTTCATATGATTATCAGCCATCCATATGTCTTCTTTTGTAAAATATCTCTTCAAATATTTTGCTTATTTTTAAATTGGGTTATTTGTCATCTTATTATTGAATTGTTATTGTTATTTATATGTTCTGGATAAAAGTTCTTTATCAGATATATGATTCATAAATATTTTCTTCCATTCTGCAGGTTGTCTTTTAACTTTAGTGATGGTGTCTTTTGAAGCAACAAAGTTCTGTATTTTGATGATCCAATTTATTTTTTTCTTTTATCACTTGTGCCGTTGGCGTTGTATCTTAGAAATCTTTGCCTAGCTCAAACTCATGAAGATTTACTCCTATGTTTGCTGAGAGTTTTAGTTCTTACTTTTAGGTCTTCGATCCATTTGGAGTTAATTTTTATATATGGTGTGAGGTAGAGGTCCAACCTTATTTTTTTGCATGTACCTATATAGTTGTTCCAGCACCATTCATTGAAAAGACTATTCTTTCCCCACTGAATTAATCTTGGCACCCTTGTCAAAAAATAATTGACTATATATGTAAGCATTTATTCTTGGACTGTCGGCACTATTCCATTTTTCTGTATGTCAGTCCTTATGCCTATACCATCCTGATTTGTTGGGGTTTTTTTCCCTAGATTTATTGAGGTATGATTGAAAAATAAAAAATTGTATATATTTGAGGTGTGCATTGTGGTGTTTTGACATAAGGTATTTTACACAAGGTGTACCCTTGTGTAATGATTCCCACAATCAAGCTAACTCATATATTCATCTCCTGACAAAATTATCATTTTTTCTGTGGTGAAAACACTTAAGATCTATTCTCTTAACAAACTTCAAGTATATAATATATTATTATTAACTATAGTTACCATGCTACACCTTATACCTCTAGAATTTATTCATCTTATAACTGAAAAATTTTAAGTACAAAACTTTTGATTACTATAGTTTCATAGTAATTTTTAAAATTGGGAAGAGTGAATCCTCCAACTCTCTTCTTCTTTTTCAAGATTGTGGGCCTCTTGCATTTGCATGTGAATTTAAGGATTAACTTGTCAATTTCTGCAAAAAAAAAAAAAGGACAGCTGGAATTTTAATAGGGATCATGTTAAATCTATAGATCAATTTGAGGAATATTGATATATTAATAATGTTGAGCCTTGTAATCTATGAACATGGAATGTCCCTGTATGTATTTAGATCTTAATTTCTTTCAACAATGTTGTATAATTTTCAGTACAAGTCTTATACTTCTTTTGTTAACTTTATTCCTAAGTATTTTATTCTTTTTGATACTATAGTAAATGGAAATGTTTTCTTAATTTCATTTTTAGATTATTTATTGTTAATAATAGAAATGCAATTTTTGATTCTTCACTTTGTATCCTATGGCCTTGCTGAACTTGTTTAGTAGTTGTGGTATGGGTTTTATCAATTAATTGATTGATTGATTGTGGATTCCTTAGGATATTCTATATAGAGAATCATGTCATCTGATAATGAAGTTTTATGTCTTCCTTTCTAATTTGCATGCCTTAATTTATTTTTCTTGCCTTGTTGCTCTGGCTGGAATATTCATTACTCTGTTGAATACAAGTGGTGAGAGCAGTCATCCTTGCCTTGTTTCCAATCTAAGGAGGAAAGCATTCAAACGTGCATCATTAAGTATAATGTTAGCATTAGGTTTTTTAAAATCAGGTGTTTATCAGCCTTTTATTGGGTTGGGGAAGTTTTTATCATGAGTGGGTATTGGATTTTGCCAAATGTTTTTCTGCATCTACCAAGATCATCATGTGGTTTTAGTCTTCTATTCTATTACATCAATGATTTCAGATGTTAAACCAACCTTCCATTCCTGGGATAAATCCCCCTGATCATAATTTATAATCCTTTTTATATGTTGCTAGATTTGGTTTGCCAATATTTTGTTGAGGATTTTAACATCCATATTCATGAAGAATATTCATTTGTCATTTTCTTGTGAAGTCTTTTTCTGGCTTTGGTAGGTATCAGGGTAATAATACTGGCCTCATAAACCAAGTTGGAAAGAATTCCCTTCTCTATTTTCTGATACAGTTTACAAAAGATGCATATTGTTTCTCCTTTAACGGTTTGGTAGATAGATATATCACTGATACCATGTAGGCCTGGGCTTAACTTTGTATAAATATTTTAATTACTAATTTAATTTCTTGTTACAGGTCTATTCAGATTTTCTATTTTTTTTAATACAGTTTCAGTATTTTGTATCTTTCTCAAATGTTTTCCTAGTGCTTCAGCTTACATGTGGGTAAGGTTGTTTTTTTAACTAGTACACTCTCAAACTGTCATAATGGTGGTTATTTCCTAAGAGTCACTGCCCTGAGGGCTCCTGCCCCTCCCCGAGGCCCTTCTACATTTCCCAAGTCAGCACCCAAAGGTTAACACCAGGAACAGCAGGGGACCTCCAGCCTAGTTGCCACCTATACAGATTGGTTGGTCCTCCTGCTATTCTAGTTATTAAATATTGTGAACATCACCTCTAGAAATGGAAGACTGAGATCCTCCTTCAGACCTCTTCTCCCTCACACCTTGATCTGGGGCTGATCATGTGCTTCAGCATTCTATTGGGCAGGTCTGGCAGAAAAAACAGCATCAATGGATTGGGTAAGTCTAACTGGCAGTTGTGGGTCCTGTTAGAGGGGCCTGGGAAGCTGAACCCAAGGCTGCCAGAGAGAGGATGGTGTGTGGGTCCTGGGCTGATTTCTAATGAAATTTTAAGTCCCAGCTATGGCTATTACAAAGAAAAAAAAAGTGGCTGATGGTAAGCATGTAGTTCAAAGTAAGTGAACTAACGGAAGACTAAGTCTTTAGATGAAAGGTGTCGCTATAGGATGCCAAAAACATTGAAACAGACATATTTAAAGCAAGGTCAGTGACTCAAATGCCTGCAGAAGCCAGATAGGTAATATTCCTCCTCTTTTCATTGATTCAGAGATGCGCATTTCATTTGGCATTTAAACATCTGTGAAATTAGAGTGCACATTACAATTCCAAGTCATGAATGGTATATAGCAGCATCTTATAATCAATGGTGCTTTAGATTAGATGAAATACAGGAAATGAATGGCATGGGCCAGTAAAAGCACATCCCTTTACGTAGGCCTTTAACTTTAGAAAGAGAGAGATGGATACAGAGACCTGCTCTTGTAGAATAAGAAAAATAACACAAGAGCAATGACAAAAGGCAACTACTGTGCTGCCTCCATGTCCAGGAGCCAATAGGGAGTGGTAGCACCTGGCAAACAGGAGAGTGTCCTTTCCTCCAGGGACAGCCGCCCTTCCGCCCTGGCCAGTTGTTGCCTGTGGTGATATAGGTCCAGTGTTCACAAGTACTCTGAGTTTTCAAAGGAAGTCAGAAACCCAGAAATCTAGATGTTTATGTGAAACTCCTAATTTTAAAATAACGCCTCAGTTTTTTAACTGCCAAAAAAAAAAAAAAGTATGTACAAATGAGATTCGGCCTATAAGCATTCAAATTATACATAAAACCTCTGTTTTAAGGAAGCAATGTTAAGAGACAGCATGAGACAAACCACTTCTTGCTGTTAAGCCAGAAAAGAAAAATTAACCCCATTTCAAAGTTTAACACTAAGTTCAGAGTCCTAGAATGACAAATAGTGCCGGGCTTATTTTCCTATGTCATTTTTAGACTTTCATTCTGCCTCCCCCTAAATAGAAGATAAGAAAATGTGTAAGAATTCCAGGTTGCAGTGAGCTGTGATTGTGCCACTGCACTCCAGCATGGGCGACAGAATAAGACCCTATCTCTAAAAAAGTAAAATAAAATAAAATAAAATAAAGAATATGTGGGTAAATCTATTGAAGATGTTACCTTCCTGATTATAAAAACATATGATCACTTTAAAAAATGCATGCTTAGGTTTCCAAAGCAACAGCATTTGCTTCCCACTGCTATAGACTGTGGTCAATGAAAGGCACGATGATGTGGCGGAAAATCACCAAATTATTAGAAGACCAGGGTCCTGGTTCCGACCATGTGATGTTGTATGAGTAGTTTAGCTTTACTCAGCTTCATTGTGCTCATTTATAAAATGGGACTAACGATAACCTGCCCTCTGTATCTTTTTTTTTTTTTTTTTTTGAGGCAGAGTCTCACTGTGTTGCCCGGGCTAGAGTGCCATGGCATCATCTTAGCTCACAGCAACCTCAAACTCCTGGGCTCAAGCGATCCTCCTGCCTCAGCCTCCCAAGTAGCTGGGACTACAGCATGCACCACCATGCCCGGCTAGTTTTTTCTATATATTTTTAGTTGTCCAATTAATTTCTTTCTATTTTTTTAGTAGAGACGGGGTCTCGCTCTTGCTCAGGCTGATTTCGAACTCCTGAGCTCAAACAATCTGCCCACCTCGGCCTCCCAGAGAGCTAGGATTACAGGCGTGAGTCACTGCGCCCGGCCAGCCCTCTGTATCTTACATGTTTGTAATAATAGCCACATGAGTTAAAATATGTGAAAGATAAAATGTTAAGTAAATATCAGTTAGTTAGTATTGCCCAAATCACAAGGGTAGTTGGACAGCACAGGTTCTTCAAGCTCAGATTCCTCATCCCTGTCTACTGCTCTTTCTCTAGACCATGGGACCTGTTCAAATGGTCGTCTCATCAGCCAATGGGTTGAGTAGATGAGAAAGCATAAGGCAAGAAATTATTCAAAAAAATTCAGCCAACATTTTGAGATCTGAAATAGCACTGAGTCTCTGTATAGCATGGCTTAGACAAAGCTTAGATGTTAAACTGGAAGGATTGGCCTTGCACATTTTTAAGAGCTACCCAGGAATGAGAGCATCGCCTGAATTGGAGATCAGTCTCTGTAGCTTTCTCACAGTTTGACCTTTAGCTGCTTCCTTCCCTCTCTGTTGCATATTTTCATTCTATATTGCTTTATGAGGAAAAGAAAAACTCCTACTTTATTTCTTCTTGGTGAGCATCTTTTCTGTTGAAAATGTAAAGCTGTTTTGGATTTTTTAAGGAGTGAACACACTTTACCTTAGTCACTATATCCAGTCTAACTTTTCAATGCTTACCTCTAGCCATCTCAAATCCTGTTTGGAAATAAGGAAAAACTATTAACTTTAAAAAGATTTAACTCAGAACTAGTGACATGTTTCTCATTTCTAAGTTAGACATTGTTAATAAATTTTCTCCCTCAACCTCAAATTCAATTTAGTTGAAACTAAATTGATTGTCTTATGCACAGGAGCACTTCCCTTTATCTTGCTACTTCTGTTTATGGTATCACTACTTTTAAGGGTCAGTAAACTTTTTCTGTAAAGGATAGTAAATATTTTAGGCTATGGGGACCATAGGATTTCAGTCACAGCTGCTCACTTCTGCTGTTGTAGCACAAAAGCAGCTATAGACAATGTGTAAAGTAAGTGAATATGGCTGTGTTCCAATAAAACTTCATTTTATGAAAACAGTGGGCAGGATTTGGCCCATGGCCATAGTGTACCAACCTTTGTTCTAGAGTCCCAGGATGGAAACGTCACAGTCAGTCTTGACTGTCCTCCTTTAGTGTATGCGTCGAAGCAGCTCTCGAGTTGCATTCATTATTCCTTTCAGTAATTGCCCTCATTGCTACCTTCGCTTCCCTCCCCACTGCTACTCTGCACCTGAATTCATTCTGTACAATTGCAGTAACATGCTGAGTGATTTTTTTTTCAACTGGAGGTAAGGGAGCGACTGCAGGAAATACCTATTTACTGAAGAGCTATCAGAATTTCTTGGGGGAAGTTTTAAGAAACATCAGGAATATTATAATTTTATCTTTAGGGACAATGCCTACTTTGTCAGAATATAAACTACAGAAAGTAAAACTTGATGACATCTTCTTGGATGATGGGTCATAGTTAAAAATGGTTGTAGAACGTTGCTCAGTGTCTTCCCAAGGTATGCAGTGCTTACAATTGTGACGTTAAGTGGAACACAGACAAGCTTTTAAAATACTATACCTACGCTTTTATTTTAATGTGTATTAGGGGAAAATGTGGCTAGCACAGCAAACCCATAATGCCATTTATTATTTATTAGGGTGAAGCTGAAGTAAGGATTTAAGTTTTTTAAAAGTGTGTGGATTTAAAGAAAAAGTTAATAGTTCAAGCAGAATGCAGATACAGTAAAAGTCATCAGGATGGTACTAGAATATCTGAAGTTTGAAAATCAGTGACCACTTTGTCTTCTGTAGTTTGATTATAATTTATTTGTCTACTAGTTACAGGTCAATGTCACAGGAGCATTTTCATCCCTCTTTCCTGATAAAAACTTTCAGTGGCTCACCACTTCCTGCCCAGTAAAGTCAATCAAACTTACCCTGAAATCAATACCTTCTTAGCCTGAAATCCAGCCTTCTACTTTTCTCCTATCTCAGGGTTTCCCAAAAAATGTTTTAAAATTGCTAGATCCCTCGGATTTAATAGGTACTCCAGAAAAAAAAGATAATCTCATGGTCAAAAAAGGTTGGGAAAGTGCTGTATACTGTACCACTCTCTGGGACATTCACAAGGTATTATACCACATTAAAAGGTTTGGGAAGACCTGAGATAAACCTGTCCATGTTTACCTGTTTATTTTATCACAGAATCCTCCTTTTGTAGAACCAATATTTGGTTTACCAACTCATTTGATCACCTTTGTCAATAACCCTCCTTTTTGGAACTCCTTAATGAACAAAGAATGTTTGATTTAGTTGAAACTGGAAATCAGCCTTTAAATTTCACCAAGAAGTCAGTACTAGCCACCATAATCTTTCAAGATATGGTGGTACTAGTTTCAAAGAAGTTATGGGTATAGTGTTAAAATGTATATTTTTAAAAATAACTGGAAATTATCATTTAACACCTTTATCTTTTCCTTAAAATTAGAAAACAATGTATATAAAAATATGGAAGAATCACAGGAAACCCACATATCCAACCACCTAGATGAAATTGTTGCTGCTGTCAGCATCACTCCTAGAAAGAAGACCCAAAACAAGCTGCCTCAGACAGCGTTGTTCCAGCCTCCTCAAGAGAAACTCCACCTCTGTGAAGAGAAAGCAAAGTCCTACACCAATAGTCATGAAGTAAGGAGGCTTTTGTTTTCCATACCTCATTCTGGGACTTGAGCTATAATATGTAATTAAGAAAAGTAGGATATTTTAGGTTACATTTCTAATCTCAGGAGTTTGATACAAGGGAGTATATAAGAGAGTACCTTTTTTATAGCTTGAGTGAGTGTAGTATCTCAGGACAGTAGCTACTGGTCAATAGCAGGTGGCACGGTCAACAGTAAATACTTGTTGAGCTCCTGCTATGTGCCAGGTCTAGGCACTGGGATATGACCCAAACAAAGCAGATGAAGCTTCTACTCTCACAGAGCTTCATCTGCTCTATGAATAAAGGGATGTTTAGCTACCTGCTTAGCTCTAGGAAGTGAGCTTGCAGATGACTTTTGGTTTTCATCTTTTTGCTTATCTGTATTTTGACAATGAGCATAAATTATTTTTGTAATAAGAAACATGTTACTGTAGACAAAAAGCCACGGCTCACCTTCTTTCAGCACCACAGGGTGAGCATGTGTCCCTCAGCTTCCTCTTGCTTAGGTTACAAAAATGACTCTTGTGGTCAACTGTCTGGCTGTGTATTTTTGTCAAGGAGAATGTTGTTTCAGGCTGAACATGTTCCTAGTGCATATGGGAATTGTGTGATCATGCAGGCCCTTTGAGCTTCGGCATTGACTGAGTGCATCCCTGGTCTTCTGGATCTTCTCCCCATTCTGTCCTTGTTCTTACATTTCTTCCTCTGCTTTGTCCCCTTCAGCTTTCTTTCATTAGCCATTTTACCTCCCACCTCTCTTGCTGTTCTGGCTGTCTGTCACTACATAACACCCCAAAACTTAGTGACTTAAAACAAAAACAACCCTTCATTTTGTTCATGAGCCTGCAGTTTATGCAGAGCTCTGTGGGATGTTGTCAGCTTTGCCTTATGCAGCAATAGCTGGGCTGAACAAGCATGGCGAATCTACTGCCAGGATGGGTCGCTCAGACTCTCTGTGCCTTTCTATGTGGTCTCTCCGTAGGACCACTTAGGCTTCCTCACAGCATGGTGGTTGGCTTCTGTGTTAGTTTGTAGGGCTCCCACAACAAAATACCACAGAGTTGGTATTAAACAACAGGGTTCATTTTCTAACAGTTCTGGAGACTGGAAGTCCAAGATCAAGGTGTCAGCAGGGCTCGATTTCATTCTAAAGCCTCTCTCCTTGGTTTGCAGGTGGCTGCCCTTTTGCTTTGTCCTCATATGGTCTTTTCTCCACGTGTGCACATATCCCTGGTGTCTCTTCCTCTTGTATATAAGGATACCAGTCATTTTGGACTAAGATCCACCCCAAGGGCCTCATTCTTAGTAAATCATCTCTTTAAAGACCTTATCTCCAAAAAGAGTTATATTCTAAGGTACTGGGAGTTGGGACTTCAACATATGCATTGGGGGTGGGGGACAGTCCAGCCTATAACAGGTTTCAAGAATGAGTACCCAAGAAGAGACAGAATGTGGAAGCCACCAGTTCCTTAAGACTTGGACCTGAAAACTGGCACTGAAATATTTTCTCTATATTGTATTGGCCAAACAGGCATAAAGCCGAGATTTAAAGGGAAGGAAACATAGACCCCCATCTGTGGATGGAAGGAGTGTCAAAGAATTTTGGAGCTGTGTTTTAAAACTACCAGCTTTGTTTCGAGTATACTGCTGCTCTGAGATGACCTGGAGCTGGGACTCCACAGTTCCCTATTCTCTTTGTCCTAGCCCTAAATGAAAATGTGCTTCTCACTGCTTGAATAAAGTCTGTCTGTCAGTCTCGCTGATCTCATTTGCTATGCTAGGATCATAGGCTGCTAAGGAAAGTTTTGAATTGAGAGCTAAAGTGTATTATTTGAAAACCACTACCACTTGCTCACTTATTGTGTCTGAATATATAGTAGCTGTTCATTGATGGGCAGCTGGAAGACTTAGAGAACGATTAGATGTCTGCTCTGCTTTTTCTATTCTTTCATTATTCCATTACATTTTTCACCTTTAAATGTACTATAAATTGTACTTATTTCTTATGCTTATTTTCTGTTTCATCCTACCAGATGAACATCTACCACTCAAATCTTTGTCTCTTTTGTTCTCTGCTATATTCTAAGTGCTTAGAACCATGTTTGGCACAGAGTAGGCACTCAATAAATATTTATTGAATAGATAAAAATACAAGTGGATTTTGTGCTTTATGACCCTTCAACTTTAAGTTGTCTAACTGGCCAGCCCATTTTCTCTTCCTAACAGTATAAACAGGCTATCCACGAGCTTGTGCGTTGCGTAGCACTGACGAGAATTTGCTATGGTGACTCGCATTGGAAACTAGCAGAGGCACATGTTAACCTGGCTCAAGGCTACCTCCAGCTGAAAGGTGAGCTCATCTCAGACTAGGGGGATCAGCTGGTTGGTTTCTGCTGTTCTCCCCAAGTTTGATTCACACTTAACTAGAAGGATAAGGTTTTTGGATATTCTCCTTTCCAAATATTGAGAAGCCGTTTCCCTGTAGTCAGTAAGGTATATAACATATATATATTCAAAGGGAAGAAATATGGTAACTCTTCTGATTTTGCTTTTTATAATCTTAAAAGTAGAATTCTTAGGAGAGAATTAATCTTTTAGGTCAGAAGGCATTGTAGAAAGAACCCAAGGCATGGAATAGGGGCCCAGAATGGATCCATTCACATTTTTATTGGAGAGTCTCTTGTCTATAAGTAACGAAAAAGATAAAATAAAGGACTAACCCAAACTGGCATAAACAAAAATTTATTGGCTCATAGAACTTAAAAATTCAAGGGTAGAATTTGCTTTAGACTTAGCCATATCCAGTTGTTCAATGTGACTGGGATTCAGCTTTTCTCTTTTCCCACTGCTTGGCTCTCTTTTTCTTGGTATTGGCTCCATTCTTGGTCAGGATTTGCCCACATGGCAGTAGCAAGGCTGCCAGCAGCTTTAGGCTTCCCTTCTAAGCATTCCCAGGAGAAAAAGAATGTCTTTCCCCAGGATTTTGAGGGGTTCTAATTGGACCAACTTGGGTTGTATACCAAAGGCAAGGAATAGTCTGATTGGCTAGACCTGCCTTTTGACTCCATTGGATCCTGGGGAGAAGCTGGCCTTGGCCAAGTCACATGGACTGGATGTGCAGGAGCCAGGCATCCTAAAGGGCAAACAGAAGAAGGGAGAATGGGTACAGGGAAGGCAAAGACAACAGATACCTGGGATATGATGTCTTCTACTCGCTGCCTGTGTAACCTAGGACAAGGTGTGCAAGAGCACGTGTCTGCACTCAGCTTCTTCAACTGAAAAGAGATGATAAGGATAATGGTGATGCTAACTTCCCAGGGTTGACCCAGTGAATAGAGAAAATGCTAGAAATGGAAAACACTACAATGCCAAACATAGATAGAATTGCCACCCAATAAATTTGGCCAAACCCGATTTTAGACTGGTCCTACCTGTTAAAGCAAAGACTGTTAGAGTCAGAGCAGACCTTGGAGATCATCTGATTTAAACCCTGCCTCCACCCCATATTTGAATTGAGAGGAAACAATGAGTGTGAATTAAAACAGCTTGCCCCAGATCACACTGTTAATAAGTAGCTGATCTGAGACTCAGACCTAGAATTTCAAATGCCAGTTCCAGTGTCTTGCCATCTGTGGTTTCAAATGATGCTTTTCTTCGACAGCCTGCTGCCTCTCTGCATGACAGTCCATCTTTCTCAATTTAAAGTAAAAGCTGGGCCAGGTACAGTGGCTCACACCTGCAATCCTAACACTTTGGGAGGCCAAGGTGGGGGATCACTTGAGGTCAGGAGTTTGAGACCAACCTGGGCAACATAGCAAGGCCCTGTCTCTACAAGTAAATAAATAAATAAAATCAGCCAGGTATGGAGACATCAGCCAGGTATGGAGTCTCAGCTACTTGGGAGACTGAGGCAGGAGGATCACATGAGCCCTGGAGTTAGAGGTTGCAGTGAGCTATGCTAGTGCCACTGCCCCCCAGCCTGGGCAACAGAATGAGAGCCTATCTTGAAAGAAAGAAAGGGAGAAGGTGGGGGGAGGGGGAGAGAGGAAAGAGAAAGAGAAAGGGAAGGAAGGAAGGCAGGGAGGGAGGAAAGAAAGAAGGAAGAGCAATATCTATTGTTTATTAAGGTCTCATTGGATGACAGGCACCATGCTGTTTTCCAGGCATAACCTCATTCAGTCTTCACCACAATCCCATGAGATTGTGGTAAAGGGGCATTATTATTTTCCCTGTTGACAGCTGAGGAAGCTGAGGCCAATGTTTCGTAGTAAGTAGTGGAGCAGGGAGTCCATTCTGGACAATCTGACTTTAGAGCCATGATGTTCCTCTTTTTTTTTTTTTTTTGTGAAACAGGGTCTCACTCTATCGCCCAGATGAGAATGCAGTGGCGTTGTCATAGCTCACTGCAACCTCAAACTCTTGGGCTCAAGTGATCCTCCTGCCCCAGCCTGCCAAGTAGCTGGGACTACACGTGCACACCACCATGCCTAGCTAATTTTTTCTATTTTAGTAGATACGGGGTTTCGCTCTTGCTCAGGCAGGTCTAGAACTTCTGACCTCAAGCAATCCTCCCACCTTGGCCTCCCAGAGTGCTAGGATTTCAGGCATGAGTCACCACACCTGGCCCCAGTGATGTTCTTGAACCTCAACCCCGGAAGACTGAGTTCAAGTTCCTTAGTAGAATGGACCACAGCTGAAAATTCCTTCCACTATGCCTTTTGTAATATCACGAGCACAATTGGCACTAGAATAATAAGTTTCTGGGAGGTTGATTAAGTATGTGCTTTTAAAAAAATAATAAGACAACATTCTGTAAGAGTTCCCACATGAAAAGCATACCCGTGATTTGCTCCATTAGAAAATATATTCTTCTTGTTTTATAGACATAGGAACAGAATTAACTTCATATTTTGACAGCTTTTTTAGAGATTTGAGATACAATTCTGCATAATTAAGAACAGAGGACCAGGGGTGTATGGATGTGAGTGGAGAGGGTTGTCAGTGTCGGGGAGGAGGATGGGAATTTAGGGAGGTGCAAAGCCCTGAAACCTGGCTGGCGATCCCAGTGTCACCTTCCCACAGATTAGCAAGCCCCAGGAAGAACACTGGAACACACTGGGGAATTCATTCTTGGTAATACTTTTATTCTCCATTTTTTTTCATATTAGTCTATTGCCAAATGGGAATAAGAAATTGATGCGTGTTAGTCTATTGCCTCATTGGAATTGTGTTTGTAAGTTTTTTTAGATATCCTCATATTTGTATTATGTTAAAATAACTCCCTGACATTATGATTATAGGTGGGTGAGAAGATTCAAAATTTTTAGTATTTTGTTGAGATTGTTGTCACCAAGCCAGGATTAAAATTCATGAATATCTTGTTTCCTGCCTGGAATGCTATAGTCCTTGTATTCCATTTGTTTTTTATAATTATTTGTAACATGTTTTACTTCTGATTTTGGGTGAGGTTTCAAAGCTGTTCAATTCCAGCTCATTCTGCTTATTTTATTTCTGTAAAGACCATTTTGGGGGAAATTTATCTTGAGTATTCAGTATCAAACACTTCTTTGGTTGTTACAGTTATAACACTATTTCATGCTGGCCAGATACATCTCCATGTGCCACTTGCCAAAATGTGAAGGAGACCTCGTTAGATTCCCTGCCGTATTCCTGTCCAGTTGACATTAATGAAGAATTGAGACCTGTTTTTCTTTGTCCACAGGACTGTCACTGCAAGCAAAACAACATGTAGAAAAAGCCAAAGAAATCCTCACTTCCTCCATTGTGCCTCCCTATAATGACAATACGGATGTTTTCAAGTTTTCCATTGAGCTTTTCCATACCATGGGGAGAGTCTTCCTCTCCCTCCAAAAGTATCCTTTTGCCTCTGATCTTTACAAATATATATACTGCTCATAGAATGTTTCATTCTCAAGGCCAAATAAAAAGCTGATAGATGACCCAGAAAGGGTAGTAGGAAGTACGGGAGACAAGGAAGTGCAGGACCTGGGGTCCTAGAACCTAGAGAACCATTGGAAAGTTTCCTGAACACAATTCAGGTTCAAGGAAGCTTCAGAAAATTTGGCAAAAGCAGAGAGACTTTCAAAGGAGCTGCTACAATGTGGAAGGATTATAAAGGAAGAATGGATAGAAATTCAAGCACGGATCAAACTGTCATTTGCACAGTAAGTTTCAAGTTTAGGACTGCGTATGATGATGGCTGGAGGTTCTTTGCCAGTAGAATCTGTCTTAAGGTGCGAGGAGTTTCTCCATGGGGCTGTGTCCTTGCCTCTGCCATTGTCTAGAAGTAAAAGAAGAACAGAGTCATATCAGAGCAGCCCCAACTAAGACATCCATCCATCAGTGACACTTTTCGATGTGCAGTGCCCTCATAGCCACCCTAAGCCCCAGAGTTCTGATCATGATTCTCTTGACTTTCTTCCTGTCTGCTCTCCCTCCTCACCCCCTGCCCCTTTGGCCTTCCCTTCCTCCCGCCCTTCCTACCTCCCCTCTACTGTACCAGTCTAAAATCCTTCAGTAGATTGATTTTTATGATTAGGGCCTCGAAGGAGAAAGATCTTAAACATATCTGAATCCATGATAATGAGAGGATCGCTCTTTGCCCCTCACTCCACTCCACACTCACCAGAGAAACCCAGCTGGAAGAGATATAAAGAGAAGATGGTGTGTCTTGGATAGTTAGTACATTTATTCCTCCCCGAAGGCCAACCCTAAGCTAATTCCTCAGAGTATTGGGATGACAGAGGATGCCTAAACTCTTTGGAAAGATGGACTTATAGGGAGAAGAGGGTGGAGGAAGATCTATTCTAGAAGAGACAGAGAATCCCAGTTAGCCTACATGGCTACCCTTAGCCAAAGCCTGAAGAATTCAGTTTACCTTCATAGCCAGACTGCCTGCAGAGGCTGATTCCCAAGAGAACCAACAGAATCGTTTTAAGAAAGGTGTTAGGAAAGGGCCCCAAGAGAACACACCTAATGCTTCCATCTGAATGGAAACTAGGAAGGACCAACTTTGACTCATGCTTTTCAAGGTATTTCTTTTGTGATCAAAGTTCCCCCTGTTAATTTATTTTATTTGGGTGTTTTTTGGACTGCAAGTGCGGAGCTCATATGTCATGCAAGCCCTCTGGTATGCTTTTTTAAATTAATTTTTTTCCTTTATCTATGATCTCCACTCTCATGCTCCCCAACAACACACCATAGATATCTATTTTAATGATGGTTTATGTCTTTGAATATGTATCTTTGAATAATAAATACTGTTTATTGTAGTTATGTTTTTTAAGTTTGTATAAATTGTCACTGTATATCTCGTTCTGTTTGTTACTTTTTAACTATCCAACACTTCTGTTGCCTGTACTTTAGTTCATTGCTTCTGACGCCTACATAGTGCCCCATAGGATTAACAGGCCACATTTTGCTTATCCATCCTCCTAGCATATTCAGCTTGTCCTCAGCTCTCTGCTCCCACAGCGGTGCTGCCATGACCATTCTACACAGCTTCACTTATGTAGCTGAGCAAGACCTTTTCTGAGGTTTATACCCCCAGGGTGGTATTGCTTGCTCACAGGGTACAAACATACTTCAGGTTCAATAAGCACTGGCCAATTGCTATACCTCTCTGCCTTCCCACTTGCAAGGCAGGCGGGTTCCTATTTTCTCACATCCCCAACAGTATTTGGCACTGTCGATCTTTCTAACTGTTACCAACTTGATGCCAGTAATGTGCTATCTAATTATTTAAATTCTATTTACATTTCTCCTATTAGTGAGTTTGAATACCTTTCATGTACTTCTTAGACATTTGGGATTCCCCTTCTTTTTTTTCTTTTTTGAGACAGGGTCTTGTTCTGTTGCCTGGGATAGAGTGCAGTGGCATAGCTCACAGCAACCTCACACTCCTGGGCTCAAGTGATCCTCCTGCCTCAGCCTTCCAAGTAGCTGGGATTACAGGCGTGCGCCACCATGCCCAGCTAATTTTTCCATTTTTTGTAGAGATGGGGGTCTCGCTCTTGCGCAGGCTGGTCTTGAACTCCTGACCTCAACTGATTGTCTTGCCTCAGCCTCCCAGAGTGCTAGGATTATAGGAGTGAGCCACCATGCTCGGTTCAGGATTCCCCTTCTATCAATAGCCTGTTAGTATTCTTTCTCATTTTTTCTTTTGGAGTTCTCTGTACCTTTCCTATTGATGGTTAAGATTTTCTTGTATATTATAAATATTAATGATATTATAAATATTTTCTTATATCTATTGCCCATTTATTAATTTTGTCTATGGTGTTCTTCGTAGCATAGAAATTCTTAATTTTGCTAGAGTCAAATCCATTCGTTTTTGCCTTATAAATTACGTTTTGCGAGTTTGTTTAGAAAGTCTTCCTCACGCAAATATCAAAGATATTCTCCAAAATTTCCCTCTAATACTTGCTTTAACTCTACCCCATATGTTTTAACATGTAGCATTATTACTGTTAGTAAGTTCTTAGTATTTCATAACTTACTCTTTAGTCCAAAGATTATCCAAGTGATGTGTGTTTTAGTTTGCAGATATGTTTTTCAAGGTATCGCATATTACTGCTTTCTAATTTTATTGCATTATGGACAGAAATTTATTTGCATGGAATAAACTCATTGAAATTTATTGAAGCTTTCTTTGTGACCTAGTCCATGGGCAATTTTTGTGAATGTTTCAAATATGCTACAAAAGAAATTGTATTCTTTGTTTGTTGTGTGTAATGTTCATAAGTCTGTATTAGGTCGACCTTATTAATTCTGTTATTCAAATTTACATCTTTGTTTATTTTTTGCCCATTTGATATATTAGTTTTTAAGATAAGTATATTTAAATCTCCAGCCGCAATTATTAATCTATCTGTAGCTCCTCGTGGTTCCACCAGTCATTGTTGTTTATATTCTGAGGCTATTTTGGGGTGGGCAAGTTCAATAGCAGCTTGTCTTCTTAATCTATTATTTCATTGATCAGTATATCTTATCCTTTTTTGTCCCCCTATATTTATGTCTATTTTGTCTGATAATATACCCTAGCTCTCTTTTGGTACAAATTTTCCTATAATATCTTTTTCCATCTTTTTAAAAGTATTTGGGTTTAAATTTCCTTTTGTCCTACCAATTTTATGTTCCTTTCTTAATCCTTACTTGTTTTCCTTTAGATTAATCAAATATTTTTTAATTCCATTTTTCTTCCCATTAACTTGTAAGTTGAGCATTTATTTTCTTTTTCTTCTAGTAGTTACTATAGAGTTTGTCTCTTCTATCCCTGACTTATTAGAATTTAATTGTAAATCAGTCATTCAACTACTTCCTGAACAATGCAAGGACCTTTGAGCATGCTAACGCTCTTTATCCCCTCTGCTTGGTGATATGTTGTCCTGTATTTAAATCACTGTATGTTTTATACCACAGGCAAGCACAGAGAGGAAGAAAATATTTGTAATACATATAACTGACAAAGGGCTTATGTCTAGAATCTATGAAGAAACCCCATATATCAATAAAACAAACAACTGAATAGAAAAATGGGTAAGAGACTTTTCCAAAAAAGGGCACACATATAGCTAATAAACATATTGAAAAGTGTTCCATCTCATCAGTCATCAGGGAAATAAAAACTAAAATCATAAAAGATACCACTACATACCCACTAGAATGGCTAAAATTTTTAAAAAGACATAATATCAAGTGTTGGCAAGGATGTGATACTCTGATATGCTCTCTCATATGTTGCTGTTTGAAATATATTTGGTATAACTACTTTAGAAAACTGTTTGGCATTATCTACTAAATTTGAACATTTGCATACCCTTTGACCCAGCAGTATCACTTGTAAATATACATCCAGCAGAAATGCATGCATATGTTCACCAAAAGACATTGCCAGAATGTTCAAAGCTACATAATTCGTAATAGCCAAGAGTTGGAAACAGCCCAAATGTTCATCAAAAATAAAATAGAAAAAAATGTGATTTGTTCCTAGAAAGAAAGTGATCAAACTACTCCTTTGCTTAACATCCTGGATGACTCGCACAAACATAATGTTTAGTGAAAGAAACCAGGCCCCAAAGAATCATACTATACAATTCCCTTTATATAATGGGAGGAGGAAGAGGGCTATTAGGAAGGCTTTACCAGTCCAGAAGGCTTTACCAATCCAGAATCTCTTTCGTGCCCAGAATTACATATTCTATCTTGTAAGACAGGAAATATACAAATCAGAGGTCCAAGGTTTGACATTTGTGGCATCTGGTGAGACGTGTTAGTATTTAATGTTGCTCAGTGTTGCTACAAAATAGAGTAAATTAACCTCTGCCAGAATCTGGCACTTCCTCTAGGAGTGTTTTCCAAATTAGCAGTACCAAGCCTTGCCAGCAGATGGCGGGCCTTGTACATATCTGTGCTGAATACCCAACAAGAATTTAATATCCCAGAGTGTCCTGCAAAGTTACTTTTGTGTTTAGCCAAGTTGTTTCAAACTTCGCTGCTTCTTTTCATCCCAATTCTTCACCCCCAACATATTCACCACAACATGCGTGTTTAAATTGCATCATTTTCATTCAATTGCTTTTCTTTGTTTCATGAAAATGTGAATATTTTGCCCAAATTGATCTGCTTTAGAAATGAACAGGCTTGGATTTTGTACATTTCTGTAGTTATACTTGAACCACGAGGGACTTTTCTTTTGCCAGGTCTTGGAGGTAGAAGGCCAGGATAATTTCTCAGGCAGCTCTCATAGGATTTATGTCCCTCTTAAAAAGGATGTCTTTTAGTGTATCCTTCTCCTCTTCCTGCCTCTCCTTTTATGGTGCCCATCATGCCCTCACTGAGCCTTTCTCCTCGGGCTGACAGATCAGTGCTGAAGGGTGACTCATGCTCTGTGCCTTCCATCCCTGACTATGGCTGCAGCCTTTTCCCTTCTACCTCCCCTCCTCTGTTTCAGCACTACTTCATTCAGTATTGATATCTTAACTTTGGAGAATGAATCCCAATCATGTGTTCCTATGTATGCAGTTATATCTCTTTAAATCTGGTAAAGAAAGTCACTAGTGCAAACAGGCAAACTTTTCCCCAGTGTTAAGAATTATTTTCTTTCTTTGTTTTTATTTTCTAATTTTTTTTAAATTATTTTTTAGAGTTTGTCAGCCAGGCTACAGTACAGTGGCACAATCATAGCTCACTGTAGGCTTAAACTCTTGGGCTCAAGTGATCCTCCTGCTTCAGCCTCCTGCGTACACAGCTGGGGCTATAGGTGTGCACCACCATGCCCGGCTAATTTTTTTATTTTTTATTTTCAGAGATGGGGGTCTCAATATGTTGCCCAAGCTGATCTCAAACTCCTGGCCTGAAGTGATCCTCCTGCCTGGGCCTTCCAAAACACAGGGATTACAGGTGTGAGCCAACCCACCTGGCCAAGAATTATTTTCTATCCTGGTTACTGATAGATCCCCAGAGACAAATAGTTGTCTTTATATACACAGGCATGCACCATTGCACACATATATATACACACACACACACAAACACACATACACACTCCTTTTAGAATTTTCTTTCTATGCGGCATGAGGATGATGATCTATTTAGACTGCTGCTCCAGAACATATGACTTGTCCCTAGCTCGCTCTGTGAATGCTCAACATGTCATCTTTGGAGTGCCCCACAGCTTGTCCATTGAGCACCGTGCCTGGCATGGCGGTGCTGAACTCACTCAGGCGTAAGTAAACATTTTAATTTCCTCAGGACATCAGCTATTTCTAAGTAGTGTGCCATGGTGTCATGAACAATGTGGCCTTTAGAATCAGAAGCCCTGGGTTCAAACTAGTGTTCAAACTTCCTAGTTGTAGGAACCTGGGCAAGTCATATACTTGGAGGCCTTGGAGCCTCACTGTCCTGTCCTGTTAGTGTGAGAATGACAGGACCTCTGAGGTTTGCTGTGAAGATTAATGGACACCACATTAAAGCACCAACACATGGTAGACTTACAAAAGCAAAAAAAGAAAGAGAGTAAAGTAGCTATTGTTATTGTTACTATCTGAGTATTTTCCTTTCTGAAATTTCATCCGGGAAGTGATTTTAAATCATGTAATTACATCACAGATTAAGATTTTGTACTTCAGAACTGCCCCTGGTGTGCAATATTTTATCCTGTATTTTTTTCCCCTATGACTTGGGAAGACTAAGCTTTGTTGTCTTTGCTGTCATGAACCGTCTAAGCTAAAATCAGATAATTTTATGTGCTTACTTTTTAAGGCTTGATTTGTTTCTTTGTCTTGCTCTCAGACAAGAGATTCATTGAGGTCATGAGATTTGGAAAGTGATTCTAACACAAAGTCTCCAAAAAGGAAAAGGAATGGGGAAGTTTTCTCCCTTAGCCCGTACTTCTTGGGAAGGAGTACAAGATAATGGAGAAGTGAAATGGCAAGCGGGATAGTGTGTGTGTCTACTTGCCATCACCTCATTAAGATGACAGGATTCTACCTAGTTCTACATGCTTCCCCTAAGTGCTTCTCAATGGGATTTCTGATACGTCAGTAATATCTTTTTTAGATCCCACAGTCCTCCCTGAATTGATCCAGTAAGTAATTCTCAAATCTAACTTTTGCTGTCTTGGCTCAGCTGTTTAAAAAAATGTTTAGTTCTTACCATCACCTGGAGGCACTTGATGTCTAAGTTGCATTTTCTCTGCATTTTTCTCTTGACTATAAAGGCTCTGACAAATGCTCATGTGTTTAAAATCCCGCTTCTCCCTGGCCGGCTCCCTGGGAATGTCCTGCTGTTCTCCAGCAGAAACATTTCTCCTGGCAGCTCCTCCCAGGGGGAACTATGTGCCTGGAATGCTTTATGCTATTTAACCAAGAAGGAAATCACTTTCTTTTTTTTGTACTCTTCCTAATCCTATATTCCTGTGATTGAATAGATGCTCTTAACTTACACAAAATCTGATCTTTTAAAAAAATTTTCTTTTGAATGTGGGGAAACCACAAAACCACCTGACACAGATGACTCTCATATACTTTATCTGCTTTCTATTTCTTTAATCCCCTAAAGCTTTAATATCTTAGAGCACTACATTTTTGTCTTTCACTCCGACACTGTATCCTTATAATGCACATTTTTCCTAAACAAATAATAATAATGATTTAAATAATATAATGATTTTAAATGATTATATATTTTAATAGTATTAATATTAATATAGAACATAAATATATAATATATTTCTATATAAATATATAATAATATATCAAATAATAATAATGATTTTTTAGAAACACATTAGCTACCGATCGTTGACCACCTTCTGTGTTCAGCTCTTGCTAAGTGCTTTACAGACTTCATCTCATTTCACCCTCAGTCTTTCCTATGAGGTGGATACTCTTAGTATTCCCATTGTCAAATAAAGCAACTGAGACTGAGAGAAGTGAGGTCACTTCCACAGTCACACAGCTGGGAATTGACAAAGCTGGAAAGTGGCACAGCAGCGCCCTGTCTATCAAACGCTGGCCCCTGGGCTCCTGACCGTGGCACGGATCACAATTGCAATGCAGAATGGAAACCTCACAGTGCACACAACAGAGCAAAGCCTTTACCTGTATATATCAGGTGGTAGAGAGATATCCAGATGTAAATCTTTTCTCACTTTGTAGAAAATCCCACTTGTCTTCTTTCAGGATTGGTTTCTTATCAGATTCTGCTTTCCTTTACACTAGTGCTCAATATTCTTGCCAAATTCTAGAGCTTTTAAAAGGAAACTCTCTCTTGTCTTAATAATACCAGAGATTGCATTTGTTTATTACATGTTAAAACAAATCTCCATCCCCCTGAGATCTTCTGAAACTTGTCTGAAATGAGATAGTGTCTCATCATGTGTTCTGCAGAATTACTGTGTATATATTTTCATTCAATAAAATATGCCATGGTTTAAGTGTGGACCTGCCAAATTAACATACTGCCACATTCTGTTGTTCAAAATTCTCTATCTTTTCATCTGTCTAGTGTGTTTCCTAAAGCTACCAAACACATTTATGGGTATACTAGATAATAAATCCTCAAAGCATCGCTGGCAGGTAGATAAAAATGGAAAGGAGAAAATATTGCTATCCCAAACATTACAAATGTGAAAATGGAAACAGACAAGATTACCTGAAATTGACTGATGCTTTAAGTAAGTTGGAGATGGAGGTAAGACTATAATTTAGTTATTTCTTGATATGGTGCTCTCTCAAATCCATTTTTATTAAATACATCATGAAACTAAAGTAATTTTATTTTCTATTTTGCCTTTTCTTTTATGTGAATAGTGTACTCTCAATGAGCTTCAGACGGCTCATAATGGGTTGCATTAGCTTGATAGCCTCCATTTCTGGCCACGTTAGTGCCAGGACCCTGTAATACCACACAACGGCAACTTCAAGGGGGGAGGGGTAGAATGTGCTTCATTCTTTGTACACACTAAACCATAGAGTGTGTTATTTGTTCATCTTTTTAATAAAATATTTTAGGCACATAAAAATATAGATATTGTTATATAAATTCTCATGTACACACTACCAAGCTTACAAAATATATTTCAGATAAATGGAAGCCTGTTATGTGTTCTCTCCAATCCTGTTTTCTTCCCCAACATTACAGGCAATTATTGTGATGAATTTAGTGCTTTTTCATTCCTCTGAATTTTTTTTTTTTTTTTTGAGACAGAGTCTCACTCTGTTGCCCGGGCTAGAGTGCCGTGGTGTCAGCCTAGCTCACAGCAACCTCAAACTCCTGGGCTCAAGCAATCCTCCTGCCTCAGCCTCCCAAGGAGCTGGGACTACAGGCATGTGCCACCATGCCTGGCTAATTTTTTCTATATATTTTTAGTTGTCTAGCTAATTTCTTTCTATTTTTGGTAGAGACGGGGTCTCGCTCTTGCTCAGGCTGGTTGCAAACTCCTGAGCTCAAACGATCCTCCTGCCTCGGCCTCCCAGAGTGCTAGGATTATAGGCATGAGCCACCGCGCCCAGCCCTTTGAATGTTTTTGTACCTTAACTATATACATGTATAGCCATAAGAAATATGTATTAGTTTTCATATTTTTAAACTTTATATGTATGTTTCCTTCTGTAGCTTGCTTTTTTCCCCATGACATCTGCACCTTTGAGATACAGCCCTACCAATTGATACATGCAGCTCTAGTCTGTTCATTTTAAACCTCCATGTAGCGTTTAATTGTCTGACTTTCCCTTAATTTAATTATCTATTCTCATTAGGGTGAACATGTGAATTGCTTCCAATTTTTGACTGCTATAAACATTATTTGCGTGATCATTCTTATACATGTCTCTTTGGGCACATATACAAGATTATCTCTTGAGTTATATTCCCAGGAGTGAAATTGCTTACTTGTTCAACTTTACAGAGTTTGCAAACACTTTCCACCAATTTATGTTCCCACCAGCAGAGTGTGTAAATTCTCATTACTCCACATCCTTACCAACATTTGATATTATCAGACTTCTTTGTCAACCATATGGATGCAAAGTTATATCTCATTTCTTTATGTTTATGTTTATTTTTTTATTTTTGTAGAGACAGGGTCTCGCTGTGTTGCCCAAGCTGGTCTTGAACTCCTGGGGTCAAGCAATCCTCCCACCTCAGCCTCCCAAAGTTCTCGGATTACAGGCCTGAGCCACCATGCCCAGCCTCATGATTTCTTTAACTATACTTTCCTGATAGTGAAAGTGAACATCTTTTCATATGTTTGCTAGGCTTTTGGAATTCCTGATCTGTGAGTTGTCTATTTACACCTTTTGCCCATTTGCTATTGGTCTGTTTGCATTTTTTCTTACAAATTAATAGACATTCTTTATATTTCTGGAAACAAGTTGTTTGCTGATTACATATATCGTATGTACTCCCAATATATAGTTTGCCTTGATTTCGGATGCCCAGAAGTTTTTATGTTTAAGGTGACCAAATTTACCTATCTTTTCTGTTCTGACTTGTACTATTTGTATCTTACATAATAAATCCTTCCCTCCCAAAAGTCACAGGGTTACTTTTCCTTATATTTTCTCTCAAGCATGTCAAAGTTTTGCTTTTTAAATTTAGGTCTCTAATCCACTTGGAACTTTTGTGTACATGGTGTGAGGGATCTAATTTTATATATGGTTTTATTTGTATTCATCTATCTTTTAATGATGAATATGTATTCTTCTTTTAATAAATTATTCTAATTTTTTTAAGAAGCTCAATTGGATAAGAAAATGCCTACCTCACTTGCCCAATAATTTCAGTCAGTTTGACTGATTATGCCTATTAATTGTACTTTTCAAACTCTTACGTGGATAGTGGTAGGGTGGAGCTGGGACCACAACTGAACCCATTTCAACATGAGAACAACCTGATGCTATTCCATATAGAGTGCAGGTTGGGAGGAGAAGGATAAAAGATTTGATTATGTATAGGCATTTAATACTAATTTGTATGGCATGCCTTTTTTGCAAAGTAGTTTCATGGACATCTTACTCAATTCTCACAACAACCCTATTGAACACCAGCATTCAGATGAGGAAACCAGGGTTCGGAGACATTCTTGTCCTCTTGTCCAAGTTTTTGTTTTGTTTCTGTTTTTGTTTTTTTTGAGACAGGGTCTCACTCTGTCGCCCTGGCTAGAGTACATTGGCGTCATCATAGCTCACTGCAACCTCCAACTCCTGGGTTCAAGCCATCCTCCTCCCTCAGCCTCCCGAGTATCTGAGACTGGAGCGCACCACCATACCTGGATAATTTTTCTGTTTTTTACAGAAATGGGGTCTGGCTCTTGCTCAGGCTGATATTAAACTCCTGAGCTCAAGCGATCCTTCCACCTCAGCCTCCCAGAGTGCTAGAATTACAGGTGTGAGCCACAGCACTAGGCCCTTTTCAAGCTTTTTAAGTGAGAATGCTCAGACTACAATTTGGGTTTTCTACTCCTGCTGTAGTGCATACACAGAATGCCCTGCCTTTTATCTTGTCTTCTTTTCCATAAAATTTTCTCTGTGAGCCAGGTATCTGAAGGATGACTTTTGGAGACCCGAAAGAGTGACCTGGTGTTAACTTGAAGTGATATGCTGTGCTTTTGGCTAAGACAGTCAGTAGGTGGCTACAAGTCGTCCCCAGTCTCCACCATTTCAAACCTCGAAACACTTCTTTTTAGTGCCTTATCTCAGAAAAGAAAGGGCTTTTGATACATGAATTAATTAATTAAGTAATTGTTATTGGTTTTTTCTCACTTATGAAGTTGATTACTAAGCTTGGACTATTGCTTTCTTTTAAATCATTTCCCACATGAAATTATATTGGTAAACATCAACGTGTTTGCTTTATTACTCTTCTGTGACTTTCACACGCATCCTTGGGATGCGTGTGACCCATTCTTTACTTCCTTGGCATACTGTGTCATTCATGAACATAAGAGAGGAAACAGATGAAGATTTTTTTCCTTTGCTAAAATCTCTATGTCATTGTCTGAATTTTCAAAGCTAAATTAGGTGGCAAAAAAATCTGAAGTCATTTTGAAAGTAACCTTATATAGATTCTAGACCAGAGGTCAGCAAACTTTTTCTCTAAAGGCCCACATAGTAAATATTTTAGGCTTTGTAGGTCATATGGTCTCTGTGGCAACAACTCAACTCTGCCATTATTGTTCAAAAGCAGCTATGGATAATACATAAACAAATGGATGTGCCAATAAAACTTTATTTACAAAAACAAACTGAGCAGATTTGGCTCCCAGACCACAGTTTCCTTACCCCTGTTTTCAATTATTTAAGCTTTGTCTACTAGGAATCTGATTCTTTGGCTAAATGATTTCTTAACACCCATATGTTTCAGAGCCTCTTTCTATCACCAAAGATTCTAGGGGTTTTCTCTCTAAAAATAAAGTGTGATATTTGCAAATGATTACCCACTATATTCTGAGCTCATGAAGAGTCAGAGGGAAGACCAGTGTTACTAGGTCAGCTATTAATCTTTTTCCTTCCAAGATTAAAATTGCTGCAAGCTACAGCCCTACTTGGTCTAGGCATATACCAAGCCCTGATCTCTTCCTATGTTTTAAACCTCTTCACAATTATAGAAGGTATCCAAATTCATAAACTGTTCGATCAGCACTTTTGTTCCATTATGGCCATCTGGACTACAGATCTAAAAAGTATCTTTATTTCTATTAGTTAATTTCTTTGGAGAGCAAAGATAGGTATGAAAAATACCCAATGATTGAGTTGAAAATAAGACCTATTTTTTGTGGTCTTTTAGTCACTTTCTCGCATTTTTGTCTCAGTCTGCTCATTGACAATTTGGGAATCATAAGGCCTTTTTGTATGAAAGATTCTGGGGCAGAGGGCAACATAGGAGGATCTTTCAGTATGAATTTTGTACATAAAATTTTTCCATGAAAGAAAAAGTTCCTAATAGTCTTCACAAATATTTTGGGAAAGATTATTTTTAAATGTATGTTGTATTTGCTGAACAATATATAGGGATACATTTATTATATGAGAGATTCTTATCCTAAGAAGCTATAGGAATATTTTCCCACTACCACCTTTACTTATAATTTTTAAATTAGTATTTTTATGATATAAAAGTAATATAGTTTCATAGAAGAAAATTTGGGAAATTTAGAAAAGCATAAACAAGAAAAGTAAAATCACTCACAATCCAACTGCTTAGAGATAACTATTGCTGACATTCTCGTGACCGTCCTTTTGACATCTCTCTATGCAATGCATACGTGTAGATTAGATATAAAATTTTCACATGCATGAGATAATATATACAATTTTTTTGTAACCTGCCTTTTTTGCAGAAGTATATAGAATGGATGTACTCCTGGGTCAGTAAATATGGATCGGCATTAACTTTAGTGGCTACATGGCATTCCCCAGTATAGATGTACTTACTGTCCCCTGTTGGTGCATTTTAAGTGCTTTCCAATATTATAGAGAATGCTAAGGTAAACACTCTTGTCTGTATCTTGTTGCCCTGGCAGAGTATCTCTTTAATATAAATTCCTAGAAGTGGAATTAGCCAAGTTATGTGTATGTGTATAAACATATGTATGTATAATTTTGATATAGAAAAGTTTATGCCCAAATTATATTCTCAATAGTTAATGAGAGAGCTTCACATTCTCACCAATACTGGGAAATTTTTTGAATTTCTCAACAAATCAGTTATCAGCATCTCAGCATCCTTCATTTTTGCTATCATTTCATAAAGTATTTTATGTTTTTTATTCCAATGTCTACATAGCACTTACTATATGTAAGAGACTGTTCTAGGTGTTTTTATGAATATTAACTAATTTAATCTTCATAATAACCCAATGATATGGGTACTATTATTATCCTTAACTTACAAATGAGGAAACACTTGAGTGACTTGAAGGTCATACATATACTAAGTGGTGGAGGCAGGACTTGAAGCTTCCTGGAGATTCCAAAGTCCATCCTCTAAATTCATGCCACCCCTAAGCCCTGTCACCTCTTGGAGGAAAAGCTAAGCTGGTGAGGAAACAAACCTGGACACCAGGGGTCAGAGAGTCAAGTCCTAACTACTAGCTCATGTATATTTTCAGTATTTCCTACTTTAATTATTTTAAAAGTAATCCCTTCGATTTTTTTTAGGGTATATCAAGGTCAGAAGAAATCAAAAGAAGCTTTGCCCCACTATCAAGAGGCTTTGAAATATGTTGAGATCGTCAAAGGTGAAAAAAGTCATGAGTGTGTACCAGTATTGAGGGAATTAGCGGGTATAGAACAAGCCCTGGGATTCTACGACACAGCCATCAACCATTTCCTACAGGTAAGCTTCAACGTACTGGCCATCAAAACTGTTCTAGACCCAATGCTTTTCATAGATACAAGCAGCATAGCAGCTCTGCAAATGCCTGGCTTTGTCATTTGCTCTAGGTAAGTAAAACACCTGGCCTAGAGTAGATGTTCAACAAAGATTTTCTTATTAGGTGGCCAAGTAGGTGAGTACAGGATGCTGGCTGCTCCCCCATTATGGGTTGCACAGGCCACAAAGAGCTTAGACTCCCTAAATGTGGTTTTTCTCATATTACATGCATAATTTGAGTATTATTTCCCAAAGTTTCTTTATCCTTTAATATTTATTGGATCATGCAGTTTGGGGGCTGGTAAGTCTGAAATCCATGGGGCAGTCCAGCAGGCTGGAAAGTCAGGCAGGATTTCTGTGCTACAGTCTTGAAGCAGAATTTCTTCTTTTCTGGGAAATCTCAGGTTTTTGCTCTCCAGGTCTTCAACTGACTGGATGAGCCCACTCATATTGTTGAGGGTAATCTCATTTTCTTAAAGTCCATTGATTGTGAATATTGATCACAACTACAAAATATTGTATATTCACAGCAACATTTAGACTAGTGTTTGACCAAACCACTGGGCACCGTAGCTCAGCCAAGTTGACACATAAATTAACCATCATAGTCATCATGATGTCTTTATATCATATCAAAAATTAAGAAGAGCTAAAAGCACTTCTTAAAAAATTTTTCTCAGAATTTTTTCCTATAAAAGTTGTAAGATAAATACTAACCCATTCCTGTTATTTCAAAGGAGATGTAAGGACATGGTACTGAGAATACTCTATTGCTATTTCTTTTTAAATTTGTCTAACAATTTATACTCCTACTCACAGTTTGTTAGAATGCCCCGTTCTCTCACTTTATCTGGATTATCTCTTTTAGTCATTATTACCACTCTGTGACACATTACTATTTCCGGTTTATAGATAAGGAAGTCAAGAATTAGAAAGGTTGAGTGATATGCCCTGCAGTACACAGCCAATAAATGGCATTGCTCAGATTCGCACCTTTCTTTTTTAGAAAAATTGTTCTGGCTGATATGTGGAGAATGGATTGGGGAGGTTGCATCAAGAGTGGACGTAGAAACCAGTTAGGAAGCTATTGAAGGAGCCGAAGCTGAGAATGATGGTGGCTAGAGCTACGATGAAGATAGCGGGGGTGAAGAGAAGTAGATGGATTTGAGAAGATTTAGGAGCAGAATTGATAGGGCGTGGAGATTGATTGGACGTGGGGAGGAGAGTCAAAGATGGTTGCCAGGCATCTGGTCTGGACACTGAGTGGATGTTTGTACCGTTTGCGGAGGGGAACAGGTGTGAGGGTGATGGAGAGGGGTGGGCTCCCTTTGGATGGTGAGACTGAGATGTCTGTGAGGCATACAAGTGGAAATGACAGCTAGGGGGTTAAATAGTCAAGGCTGGAGCTCAGAAAATGGGTCGGAAAGTCATCCACTCATGCACCACAATTGCCCTGGGAGGGGATGTGATCACCTAGGGAAGGTTGATGGAAGGAGAAGAGAAAAGGACTGGTGACAGATTCTCAAGGAACTTCAGCATTCACTGCTGAAGTAAAGAAGGATGACCCGGCAAATAAATAAAAGAAAAATTGCCAGAAAAACAGAAGGAAAAGTAAAAACAAAAGGGGTGTCCTCTATCTCACGTTTTTTGATACCTTTTGCCGTTTTGGGTGACATGGAATTCTGGAGAGGGAAAATGAGTTCATATTTGCAAAGAGCTTAGCACAGTGCCTGGTACATAGTGCTATATATGATGTTTTAAATTTTCTCTCTTTCCTTCAATTCTTCCTTTTTCTGTTATTTTTCTTTTCTTTTTCTTTCATTGATGACTTTGTTGAGGGGAATGTTGGGGCAATGATGAGGACAGAAACCAAGTTGTATTACAGGTGAGATGTGAGGAAGCAAAGATAATTCATGTAGAGAACAGTTTTAAAAAGCACTAAGAGAGGCCTTTTGGGGAAGACTAGGGCCAGGCAGGAGGGCAGAGCACGTGGAGAGGCCTGAAGGTGAGACAGAGCTTGACATGTTCAGGGAACTGCAAGAAGCTCCCTCTGCCTGGGCCATGGGCATGGTGAAGGCCATAGATGGGTATCATTTAGGTATGTGTTGAAAGTCATGTTAAGGAATTTGAGCTTCCTCCTAAGGGCAGTTGAAGGTTTTCAAGCAGGGAGATTGACATCATCAGATAATCAGTCTGGAAGGATCACACTGAGGTATAGAGAGTGCACTGGGTGGCAGAGAGATAATTGGGGCGATAACTCAGTGATGGTGACCACAGCAGTCCAGGCAGTGGAGGGTGACAGCCTGGACTCAGTTGTCAGGGAGAATGGAGAAATGGGGACAGATCTGGGGGATACACAGGGAGTTGAAGTGACAGGCCTGGGGGCTTATGCAGACGTTGGGGAGTGAAGGAGGTGGAGGAGTCCAGCTTTATGCCAGGTTTCTCATGGCACTGCTCACTGAGCATAGGAACACTGATGGGTTTGCAACTTTTTGTTAGTATCAATAATTCTGAATATTTTGATACAAAAACCTTTTTTTATTTTCTTGAATTATTTGCTAGAGTAAATGTCTAGAAGTTAAACTGCTGAAAGGAGGGATATGAATATATCACAGCTCCTAATTTATGTTGACATTCTGCCAAAGGGTTGTTTTGATTT
>NW_012144967.1:724023-767367 GCF_000956105.1 Propithecus coquereli
AGTGTCTTGTTTCTATCTTTGCTCTACCAATTTCTAAAATTCAAAGAAAGACATCCGTGATAATATGCTCAGAGTTAACCAGCCAGGGCCACTGCTCCTGACAAAATTCACTGGAATGAAAGATGGTTCCTAAGACCCAACACCAACAGTAGGCATTCAAAGGTTTGAGTTTGGTTTAAAGAAACATTTTCCAGGCTGTGTTCCATAGGACACTAGGATATCATGAGAGTTCATAGGTCTTCCTATGAAAGGTGTTTATGGTTAAATAAAATTGAGAGATAAGTTAAAATCAAAAAGATTGATTTAACACATGGTTTTACAGTTTATTAAATATGACAATGTAGATTATGAATCAAGAGTGAGTCTAATAAGTTTGTGAGACACTAGTGTTCCCCACGCCACAGTTTAAGAAGCACTGGCTTAGAGAAAGAAATGTAAATGTCTAACGGCAGGAAGCAGCAAAAGGATTGAAATATAAATGTATATTAGGTCTTACCACGTTCAGGAGTCCTTAGTGCTTTGAGAATGGGAAATGAGTTATGTCATGCCTTTTGTTTTGGGGGCCCTGGTTCACCATTTTGAAATATTTTGCCATGTTTGTTTTCCATATCTATATAGACATACATACAAATATACATACATGTATACATACACATACACTCAGAGAGATAATTATTTGTATTTTTAATCATTTGAAAGTGTGTTGAATATATCATGTCCCTTTATCCCTGAATATTTCAGTGTATGTTTTATAAGATCAAGGATATTCTCTTGTATAACCACAATACAGTTAATAAATTAAATTTAACATTGGTACTGGTCATATTCCATTTTGTGGATTATCCCAATTCTGTCTTCTGTGGCAGCGGTCCCCAACCTTTTTGGCACCAGGGACTGGTTTCATGGAAGACAATTTTTCCACAGACAAGTGGGGGTGGTGGGGGAGAGGCAGAGCTCAGGCAGTGATGCGGGCAATGGGGAGCAGAGCGGCTGTAAATACAGATGAAGCTTCACTTGCTCACCCACCGCTCACCTCCTACTATGCAGCCCCCCAGTTCCTAAGTTTCATGGAAGACAATTTTTCCATAGGTGGCAGGGTGTGGGGAGAGGGGGAGAGGAGATTGAGCTCAGGCAGTAATGTGTGACCCAGTTCCTAACAGGCATGGATGGGTACCAGGCCACAGCCCAGGAGTTGGGGACCACAGCTCTGGCAATTTTTTTTCCTCTGATACAAGATCCAGTCCAGGTTCATATATTACATTTAGTTGTCATAACTCTGGTCTCCTTTAATCTAGACTAGTTTCTCACCTAGTCTTTGTCTCTTACGACATTGAAATTTTTGAAGAATATAGGCCAACTCTTTTATAAACTTCCTCATTTTGGATTTGTTTCGTGTTTCCTCATGGGTGATGCATGCCCAGCTAGAATATTACAAAAGGTCATTATATCTTCTTGAGGTATTCCATCTGGAGGAACATGATATTCATCCGTCCATCATTAGGGACATTAATTTTTGTCACCTATTTCATAATAACTATTTTTCCCCTTACAGCCAAAAAGCATTCTATAGAGAAACATTTTAAGACCATGTAAATATCCTGCTTCTCCTAGAAGTTTTCCCACTAGGTTTAGCAGCTGTTGATGAATCTTTCCTGAATCAGTCTTAACTGTGATGGTTATAAAATAATGATTTTCAATTCTACCATTTTATCCACATTTATCAAATGGCATTCTGCTATTAGGAATGTCCCTCTCTCTCCTTACCAAGTTATTTATTTGTTGTTTGTATGTATGCTTTTTTCACTTAACAATATATCCTGGAAATCTTTTTTTTTTTTTTAAGAGAAGGGGGTCTTTATACCATGAACAATAGAGCAGTTCATAGAAATCTTCCTTACTCCCTTATACAGATGTATAATAATACATTTTATGTATGTACTATGTTTTTTTTTCAAATAGTTTCCAATTTGGGGGCATTTAGATTGGTTTCAATACTTTGCAATTGTTTTTGTACTGTTGGAGTTGTGTCTTCAGAATAAATTCCTAGACATGGGACTGCTAGGTCAAAGGGTGCACGCATTGGTACTTTTGTCTTACTACAAAACTTCACTGGTCGTTTTATCTTATTAGAATTATACTATATTGCCCAATTGCCTTTTAATTGGGCTTGTGCCATTTGTGTTTCCACTAGCAATACATGATAGTGCCAGTTTTCCCCCAGCCTGTTCCAACAAAGTGTATTGGCGTGCTTTTGAATTAGTTACAATCTGATGGGTGAGAAATGACGTCTCAGGATAATTTTAATTTGCATATCTTTTTTATTTTTATTTTTTGGAGACAGGGTCTCACTCTGTCACCCAGACTAGAGTGCAGTGGTATCACCATAGCTCACTGTAACCTCAAACTCCTGGGCTCAAGCAATCCTGCTGCCTCAGCCTCCCGAGTAGCTGGGACTACAGGCACACACCCAGCTAATTTCTCTGTTAATATTTTTTTGTAGAGACAGGGTCTCACTCTTGCTCAGGCTGGTTTGAACTCCTGGGCTCAAGTGATCCTCCTGCTTCGGCCTCCCAAAGTGCTAGGATTACAGGTGCAAGCCACCACACTTGGCCTGCATTTCTATTTTTAAAAAAGGAGTTGAATATGTTTTCATGTCTTTAAGAGACTTTAATATATTTTTTGTGAATTGTCTTTTCTGTAAATTATTCACATAATCTGCCCATTTCTAAATAGGAGTTTTGGTCTAGTTTTCTTAACTGCTAAAAGTTCCTTATATCTATACATATTGTCCCTTTATCTGTGATATATATTATACATATTTTCACCCAATTTATCATTTGTTTTTGAATGTTGCTCAGTGTTTTCTATTGAGATAATTTATATACCATAAAATTTACTCATTTAAAGTGTACAATTTAGTGGTTTTATTATATTCACAAAGTTTTGTAACCATTACTACTATCTAACTCCAGAACATTTTTAAGAGACCCCATACCCATTCCCCATTCCCTCCTCCCACCATCCCCTGGCAACCACCAATTTACTATCTATTTGTATGGATTTGCCTATTCTGGAAATTTTATACAAGTAGAATCACATAATATGTGGCCTTTCTGTCTGATGTCTTTCATTTAGCATAATGCGTTCAAAGTTCATCCATGTTTAGCATGCATCAGTACTTCATTCCTTTTTATGACTGAATAATATTCCTTTAGACAGATGTACCATATTTATTTATCCATTCATCAGTTGATGGACATTTGGGTTGTTTCCAGTTTGGGGCTGTTATGAGTAATGCTGCTATGAACCTTCATGTATAAGTTTTTATGTGGACATATGTTTTGAGTTCTCTTGGATATAAGGATATGAGTGGAATTGCTGAGTCACGTGGTAACTCTATATTTAACTTTTTGAGGAACTGCTGAACTGTTTTCCAAAGTAGCCTCACTATTTTACAATCCCACCAGCAATTTATGAGAGTTCCGGTTTCTACATAACCTCACCAACACTTGTTATGGTCTGTCTTTTTTATTTTAGTCATGATAGTAAGTGTGAAGTAATATCTCATTGTGTTTTTTTATTTGAATTTCTAGAGAAGTGACTAATGATGTAGCACATCTTTTTGTATGCTTATTGGCCATTAGTATATCTTTATGGGAGATATGTTGATTCAAATGCTTGGCACATTTTTAAATAAGGTTATTTGTCTTTTTCTTATTGATTGATAAGAATTCTTTATATATTCTGGATACTAGATACTAGACCCTTATCAGATATATGATTTGTCAATATTTTCTCCCAATCTGTGGCTTGTCTTTTCACATTCTTGAAAATGTCCTTTTAAGTGCAACAGTTCTTAATTTTGGTTAAGTCCAATTTGTCTATTTTTTTCTTTTTTTTCTTGTGTTTTTGGTGTCATATCTGAGAAACCATTGCCTAATCCAAATTCATGAAAGCTTACATGTATGTTTTATTCTAAGAGTTTTTATAGTTTTCAGTTCTTACACTTAGATCTTTGATTCATTTTGAGTTAATTTTTGTGTGTGGTGTGAGGCAGGGGTCCAACTTCATTTTTTTACAAGTGGCTATCCAGTTGTCCCAGCACTATTTATTGAAAGGACTATCCTTTCACCATTGGATTATCCTGGCACTCTTGTCAAAATCAATTGACCATAAATGTAAGGGTTTATTTCTAGACTTTCAATTCTATTCCATTGAACTATTCCATTGAATATAATCCTCATGCCAGGATTACATTTTCTCAATTACTATTGTTTTGTAGTAAGTTTTGAAGTCAATAAGTGTGAATCTCTTTCTTCTTCTTTTTCAAGATTGTTTTGGCTATTCTGGGTTCCTTGCATTTTCACCTGAATTTTAGGATCGGCTTGTCAATTTCTACAAAAAACAACAACAACAAAAACCCACTGGAATTTTGATAGGGATTGCATTGAATCTGTATTTCAATTTGGGAAGTATTGACATCTTAACAACATTAAGTCTTTCAGTGGTTGAACATGGGACATCTATTTATTTATGTCTTCCTTCATTTCTTTCAACCATGTTTTATAGTTTTTAGAGTATAAATTTTGTACTTCTTTTGGTAAATTTATTCCTAAGTATCTTATTCTTTTTGATGCTATTACAAATGCAGTGTTTTCTTGATTTCCTTTTCTGGTTGTTCATGCACAGAAATATAAATGATTTTTATGTGTTCATCTTGTAGCCTGCAATCTTGCTTAACTCATTTATTAGTGCTATTTTTTTGCCATGCAAATTTTCTTAATGTGTTCAAATTTTCAAACTTTCCTGGTATTACATTTAGATTTTCAGTCTAAGTTAGGATTTCCCTGTATCCAAGTTATAAAGGAATTCACTCATTTTTATAATACTTGCAAAGTTTGATAGGTGACGTTCACTGCTGTTTATTCTTGAGGTTAATAAACATTAGAGAGTATTTTAAATAAATATAGATCATCATTAAAGAGATAACTTGGTGAAGTGAGAAAACATTGGATTGGAAGTCAGAAAATCTGGGTTAGAGTCAAGACTATTCTGTTTACCAGCTGTTTAATTATAGGCAAGTCATTTGCTCCTTACAAAAAAAAAAAAGAAACCCTACAAAAGACCCTATCCACTTCACAGAACTGCTCAAAGTTTCAAGATGGAAAATGCTGTGTGAACTATTAGGCCTGCTGCCAGTGCAAGCAACTTCTGTTTATTAACAGTAATGATTAAGCATTTATCAATGCTTCCCTTTTCTTTAGGAGATTTACCTAAGATACAGAAAGGTACAATGTGGCCACAGCCTTCCAAGGGAACCTGTGTCTAAAAGCCGTTTATTAAGTACACACAAAGAGGTTTTGTTATTTTCCCTGTTGTTTTTCATTCTTCATTCCTTTGGAGTGAGAGAAACACCCAGAGAGAAAAGACCTTTTATTTCCTGTAGAATGTAGAAAAGTTCCAGTGTATTTTAGGAACTAACCCATTAAAATGGAGAAAATTAAAACAAGTCCTGCAGAGCCACCACCCAAGGAAGGCAGCAGTCCCAGGGTCTGATGAAAGAGCCATCATCCACCCCATCCGTCTCTCTGCAGCAGGGGTCTGTGAGAAAACCATGGAAATGTGATTGCTTCTGAAACTCCTCATGGCAGATTTTGGCAATAAAACCTTATTTTCCTATCCAAAAGAAAAATCACAGGATTTCACTTATGTGAGTAAGAGTGTGTTTACGGGTACGTGTATAAATTAGCACTGCACTAGCTTGGATTGCTTTTCACTTCTCTAGCACTCGAATTGCATATCCCTCTTTTCAGTTTTCAGGGTAGCTCTGCCACTCAGTAGTTCCCAAATTTAGGAAATCTAGATTTGCAAAATATAATGAAATCTTTGAATTTATCAGTTGCTCTACTGAAGGCTTTGGGGTCAGAAAATCTAGCTTTGGGTCCCAGCTCCGGGCAAATTATTGGCCTTGGTCAGGCCTGGGGTGACGGCTGCTGGATGCTCACACGCGGCAGGTGCAGAGCACTCAGCAAACGGCAGCTCGTCTGACTGGCTCTTATTATTTACTGTGTATTTGCTATAATGTGCGATTCATTTGTCATAAATCATCAGAGTAATGCTATTTTTAATTTTAAAAACCTCTTAAAATTCAAGACTTTCGTTTAAAATTAGGAAAGATATAGAATGAAATTGTGATTTGATTCATTATAAACATTTTCTGAGAATGACATAAATCCAAAGCCACAAAGGAGAAGATTACTGTTTCTTTGTAACAACTACTTTTTATAAAAATGATACATGCTCTTTATTTTTTTTTAAAAAATCAAACCATATAGAAAAGTACAAAGATATGAGCCATCAGTCAACCCAGACCTCCTGCCTAGAAATAGCCTGTGTTAACACTTGTTGAACATTTTTCCTCTGCATATGTACAGATGGGTATAGGTTAGGAGACAGAGGAGGAAAAAAAAAGAGAAAGAATGAGTGATAAATTTGACAGCATAAAAACGAAAAACGGCTCTGTGACAATATATCATAAAGTCAAAAAATAAATGTCTGAGAGGAAAATATACAGAGAGTTCTTATAAAATATAGATGAAAAAGACAACTCATTAGAAATATGGACAAAAGACAGGAACAATTTATAGAAGGAACACAAATGGCCAATGAACATACAAAAGTAATCCTCAGCCTTACTCATTATTAAAGACATGCAATTTAAGCTGTCCACAATTAAACCACAATTTAAATTGTGGCTGGAGCCCAGGGGTGTGGCCAGGTTGTGATCCTGTGTGTGTGCGTGTGTGCGTGTGTGTGTTTTCTGGAACCATATGCAAGAAAGTGTTCATAGCCATTAGCTACAAGGAGTCAGACTGGGAATGGGGGAAAGAGAGGGTAAGGCATGCAGACACAAGGAAGGAGTGTTTTTAATTTTAATTGTTTGTTCTTTTCTCCCACTTAAGATTTTTAAAAATTGTATGCAGGTAATACTCTTATCATTTAAAAATCTGGTTCAGTTTTAAGAAAACACAGTTGCAACCAGAAGAACAGATAAGCCCTTGAGACATCTATTTTGGTGCTAACCCTTACAGAGAGTAGGGCTTTTTCTCCCCAGCCTTTGGAAGAGCTAAAATTGACAGCTGGAGAGCTGCCACTGAGGACGTTCTCTATTAAAAGAAACTGGCTTAGCCCAGGGCCCTCAGAACTCAGTCTTCTGATGCTCTATGCCCCTAGCGATGACCCATCATCTAATCCCCCAGGGATTCCCGGCTCCATCTTTTCCTTAGGCAGGGCTCCCCGGCTGCCCCATGCCCCCATGGTGTGTGTGGCCATGAGAGGCTTCCCTACTCGGCAGAGATGGGAGAGGAGAGGAAGTGGCGACCAGGGGCTGCAACCTGACCCTGTCTTGCATAAGGGTGTCAGCTTAAGGTTGAAGCCAGCTTTGGCAGGGCTGCGAGGGAAAGCGATGCAGCTTCACAGCTGGTCTGTTATAAAAGAAGCATAGCAAGCTCACGCCTCCCTATGACGAATGAACTTCATTCTGTCGAATTAAGACACAAACTTGAATCAAAGCAGAGATACAGACTCTTGTTGGAAGGCACCTTAACGTCTTCTCCAACCACCATCCGCTGCTTTTCTGTCCCCCAAAGCACTCAGAAGCTGCTTGGGCATCCACATATTGGTATCTCACTGCCTCCCTAGGCAGCCTGCTCCAATTCTGGACAAAATCTACTATTTAGCAACCTCTTCCTCTGACCCTTAAATAGTTCTTCATTACATTAATTAGAAAATCATCTTTCTGTAACTTCTCCCCTCCCAACAACCAGGTGTTAGACTAGAGAAGTCTGCAATTTGGAATTACAATGTTAGTCTGAATCTGTTTCTGCCACTAACCCACCATGTGACCTTCAACCAGTGGCTTAATCTCTTGAGGCTTCATTCCCCTTTCTAGAAATCGGGCTGTTAACTTCACTGGTCATTTTGAGATTAAGCGAGGTAGTGCCTGTAATTCACTTAACACCACAGCTGGCAAAGGCAGGTGCTTAATCAGTGTCTGTGCCCTCCTTTCCTCTCTCCCTCCCCAGTGCCAGGCCTCAGCTCTACAAAGAGATCCTGGCTGTTACTAAGTTGAAGACATCTGTTGTCTTCCCCTTGAGTATTCTTGTCTCCAAAGTAAATATGTTCAGTTTAAGTCCACAAATTTACCTTGGGCTGCTTGTGTACTTACTTTCCACTTTGCTGCAAGAGAGGAGATTTCTCTCTGTCAGTGATCCCCTAATTGTTATGAAGTGGGGGCAGGGAACTATCCCCTTCCTCCCCTGGCACCCACCCTGTCTCCAAGAGCTGGGATTCCACACTCAGGCCCTCCCAGAGTTTTAAGTTGAGTGTTCATATGATGGGGTTCTGCCTGCATAAACAAATATTCTCTCATCCTTTTACTAGTCATCAAACTTTCTCTTCAAGAAATATCACACATTTTACAAATCCAAGGGGACAGGCCCCGTTAGATAAGAGTCTGCCAGCTCTGGCTCTGGCTGCATCTGTTGGCAGCTAGATTGGCGTGAGGAATCGGTGGTTTCCCCCAGAATGCACAAGGGTGGCCAGAATGGAACAGCTGCTCTGCACCTTGGCAGGGGTTGAGATAGCTGGTTTTGCAAATGAGTTTTTTCAAATAATGACCTTGTTCAATGGGGGATATTAAAGTTTCTTTATTTGTTTGTTTTTTAACCCTGTCCAACATTCTAGCAGCCTGAAATATTTGGAAGTATTAAACATTCCTCCTTAGTTTCAAGATGATAGTTGACAAACAGATAACCGTAAGGTATTGAAAACAGCAAAGATGTGAGGGGAAACGGAAGCCCTGGGGAAATTAATAAATAATGAGGAAAAGAAGTGAGTGTGGTCAGTGACAGATCCTCACAGTTTCATTACTTGGGCTCCTGCGGAGAGCCAGGAGAGGCAAGTAGGACTCCTGTAATTCTGTGAACTGTGGTTCCTAGTCTGTAAATGCTCTCAGATGCATATAACAGAGTATTTACATTCTCTGAGCAAAAGAAGCATTGTTCCAAAATTGTGAACAGTGGTCGAGTTTGGAAAGGTTGTGTGTAGTCTAATCTAATCACTAGCTTGGTCAACCTCCTTTGCACTCCCTCCTCAGGAGGACTCACTGCCCAGTGTGTCCTGTAGTTCTCAGTCTGTGTCACCCTGAGCCCTCATGTCCCATGGAGATTGTTCTGGGGAAGCTGGGTGGGAGCAAGCAGGTGGGCTCCCAGGCCTCCTCCACCTGCTTCCTTGAGAGCAGCCCCTCACTTGTCTGCTGAGTATGTCAGAAAACCATGGAAGATTTTGTTTGGCTTCTTCTGCTCCAAAAAAGAAGCTTCAAAATCAATGGTGCCATGGTGTTTGCATCCATTTGCAAGTGGTTTTTTTCTACTCAATGGTATGCTTTTGAAATATAACCATGTTAATATATGTAGATAGAGTTCAGTCCTTGTGCACAAACCACAGTGTATTCGTTCCCCTGCTGATGGATATTTAAATGATCCCCCATTTTTCACCATCTCCAGTAATTCTTCATTGGAGTTGAGGACATTTTCCATATATGCAATGGACGGTGTACTCTAAGCTGGATGAGAAGGAAGGGACAGCAGGGGCCAGGCAGATGGCTGGTGAGAACATGGGGGAAGTGGAGTAGGGAACTAGGAGCTACATGGATGGAATAAAGCAAGGTCCCCCCAACCTTCAAAGCAGGTGTGTGAGCTGGAGGACCCAGAGGTAGCACAGAGTAAGCAAAGATAAGGCACGGAATGTGACCATGGGAATGGGCAGCTGAGAGTAGAGAAGAAAATGAGTCTGTCAAAAACCTGAGAGGCCAAGGTGTTAGCTGGGTCATTTGCTGGGCATTCTCCTTTGTGCCTTCAGCTCCACCCTGAGTCCCTCTCAGCCCTGCTCTGTGCCCCAGAGGGTGGCCTGTAAGTACTGTCTCAGTGCCGGTGCCCTTACCCTTGGCCTCCGACTGAGAGACACGCAGCCTGGACGAGGAAGGAGTGGAGACAGGGCATCATCCCCAGCCCTCCCAGCAAGGTCCCTGCAGGTGGGCTGTGACCCTCTACTGCAAGGCCCTGCTCCTTTCCCTGTGATTCGTCCTTCCAGTTACAGCAAATGCTCCCTCCCTTACCCTGCCTTGCCTCAGGGGCCTACATGCCCATCTTGAGTTTCTTTTGTGCCAAGAATCATTCTTTTGATTCTTTTCCTCTATTAACACGTTCACATGTGCCATCTCTTTCCTGCCAATCTCATGGATAGTGAAATCCTTGAAAATGATGACAGGAGTAGGGTAGGGTAGGGAGAAAGTTGTTGAGTCGGGTGCTAAAACCCAGTGAGGGGCAGTGTCTGTAAGTCTACATAAAATGAAACTATTTTACATTTTGTAACTATCCTTTAAAACTGAAATCCATGCCTAATTTTTTTCCTGAATTGCTAGTGTTAGCACAATATCTGACATGTAGAAAGCATTTTAAAATGAAAATAAATTGAATAGGACTGAATTAAATTAAACTGAATTGAACTGAATTTCACTGAATAAATGAGATGCTAATTTTGCACATTTGAAACATCATGGGTGACACCCCCCCTTCTAGGTTTTTAAAAGCTTCATGAACATCAAATAATAAATTAGATCAGGGATTGAATTTCTGAGATGAATAATAAATGTTTGCTTATATTAGCATCTCATGCAGAAAAATGTTGAGGTCATGACATTTGGGGATAAATTCAGATTCCCTTAAGCTTTCAGGACCTGCTTTCTTGACATTGTGAGCAATTTTGCTCTTGGAAAACAGCTTGCTTTCTATCTCCAAGGCAAAAAGCAACTTACAGTACTTCCAGAATATGTAATTATTCATTTGAAAATAATTTTGATAGACATCTATCTATTCTATTTTCTTGAATTATAGTACTAAGTAGAAAGAAACAAAATAGAAAATCTTTTTTGATTTTGAGTTTTAATCAGTCTAAAATACTGTGTGTTAGGTCTTTGTACAATAGGAGTTAAACCTAATCACACAATGATTATTCTTCTCAAATAGCAGATTTTAGTGATAATTAACCAAGGGGAAAACACAAAGTAAACATGGCTCAACTTGCATTTCATGGGAAGTGTTTCCTTTCTTTTTTCCTTTCTCTGAACACTGAGCATGTTGTAGTGTGATGCTAACCCTGTGGCTCCCGCTGTCTGTTCGTACGTGCACTTGCATTTCAGACGGCCCGCTATTTTAAAAGCATTTCAAGTCAGAGCTTGAGATCTGGCCTTTCATGCCAAATCAATGACAAGGACTAATTTGGTCTTGCTGAAATCATTTATTCAACTCTTCATGTACTATAATAAGAAAAGTAGTTTTAAAGCAAAGGATATTGTTAACGTTTATGAAGGAGAAATTCTAACTGTTCGAATACAGCAATAAAAGTTCTTACCAGCAATCTTGATTTGGGGTAGCCCCTATCACAAAAAGTCTAGAGCTAGTAGATCAGCAGATTTTAACATGGGACAAATAAAGGGACAGTCTAGAGTCAAAGATGATAGCTCCATCCTGATTACAACCTCAGAAATGTGTTCAGCTGGTCATCAGAGGAGCAAGAACTGCTTGGTCCAGGCTAGGATGCTCGACTGGGACGACTTCATCTCCTATGCCAGCTTCCATGGATGAGTCCATAGCTCTTGGACCCTGGGGAGGCCCTGGGGAGTGTGCTGGCATCAATTAGTGATGTCTGCCCCCGCAGGCTAATGTGGGGGAATGGCAACATTCAGGATTTGGTAGAAAAAGCAGAGTTTGAAGTCAGTGTCAAGGTCAGACTCTTATCTCCATCTCTTGTTAGCTGTGATATCTCAGGCAAGCCACCCATTCAGCAATCTCAGTTTTCTCATCTGTCAAATGAAGATAATAAAAATTACCAAGAAAATTAAAATCAGTATCACAAAAAAGAATTAAAGTGCAGCTTAATTCTTAGTTGTTGCTAGTATGTTTTGCCTATCACAATCTAGTGTTTCCCTCCTTTAAACTTGTGGTATTTTATCATTTCTGTTACTCTTTTGGCAATTAATTGCCAACTACCTACCAACTCACGTTAGTGTGTTGTATTCCTTCACCACATCTTACCTCTCTGTGCTGCCTATGCTGTCCAGCCCGTGCCTCTCCCCAGTAGGCAAGCCGTGTCTATTTATTGGAGGAATGTGAGCATATTACTAATAGCATTTTTAAAACTCAAACGTTGACAGAGAGATGAGTAGTAACTTTATCTTTTTATTTGAAAGGACATGTTTTTATTTTATTTGAAAGGATTATTATTATTATTATTTTATGTTCATAAGATCATACTTTTTTGTTTGTTTGTTTAAATGGACTTTATTTTCAAGGAACCCCGTGCTCAGTGAGGGCCATGGGCCAGTTTGCAGAGGGTGCAGGCAAATGCTCCTGGGGGGTGAGGCACGAGGAAGGGGACTGTATTTCTGTGGGCAAGGCTGCTGACACCTGTGGGTGGGTCCCACTTTCGGGGCTGACCAGTAGGCAGGGGACTGGGCTTGGCCACTTCCTCTGCACAGCATTGACACTTTTTATCCATCTCCTTACTTCTCAAAACTTCCTCCTCCCCTTTGCTGACACTGAACTCAAAGGATCATAAACTTTTAAATGATTCACTTAGTGACAGGCCCTGGCCATAGCATCGAGCCATCTGGATTCAGTGTCCAGTGTTCTCGCCACTATTCAGTGCTTTTAAAAGCCAGCTGTCCCGAGAGTTAATTACACTTCCACATAAATCATTTCTTCCAGCTTGCTCAAAGGTTCCTTGGCTTTCTGCTTATCGCTGCAAGGACACTGACTTCCTGGTTGCTGCTGCCACACATGTTAACAACATGTTTCTTATTTCTGTGGTGACAGGCACATCTCATCGTCCTGAGTAGCAGCTCCTCTCAAGAGGAGGCAGCAGACTCCGCACACTTTGTTGCACGTGCTGCCCTCGCTTCTGGGACACCCGAGCACCACGGTGAGAACAAGCCTTCTCTCCTCCTGTCCCCCTGGGTCTGCAAACTAGCTGCCTTCTGGATAGGTAAACAGGTGGACAGAGCTGTGACACAGGCCCTCCAGAGAGCCTTCCTTGTTTTATCTGATCATCTATAGTTACATTACTCTGCTGATTTCCCCAGCGTCCTTTGGTTCTAGGCCCCCAGCCTTCCTCTAATCTTTGACTCTTAAATACAGCTAATCTTCATCCAAACATAGCTATTACGAGGCCCAGAGAATCTGTACTGGGCTTACAGGGAAATCTGCTCTGCTTTCAAAGGTGATCTATTTTTAAAGATTGTTGTGATGCTACTGTGGCAACAGCCCTGGCCTGTGGGCAAGCTGGCTGCAGACTCTCTCAGGGCTGAGCTTTCAATCAGGATGAACTTACAGCTTCAGGAGTCCAGAAGGAAGTTGCCATTTATGTCTCATAAGGTTTTTCTTATCCCCACATAATAGGTAGAGCAGCGAGCTCCAGGGATTCTTTAATCCACCATCCTGACTCAGAGCATACAGAGCATACGATGTGCTTCTGTGGACAGCAAACACATATTAGTGATTTTTTTTTTTTTTGGTCAGAATATTCAGAAATGTAGTATAATTCTTAAAGAAGACCTAAGGGTGTATTCTACAATATCAGATAAAAATAATTATGTATTAAGTAAAATAAGGTCCAATATACCTGAAAGCATAAAATCAGTGTCTGGAAGGCTTGGGGCTGGTTCAGGAAGCAGGAATCAGGCTGAGACGAGGAGGCCAACACGGGGCAGAGGATGAAGGGAAAGCCTCTCTGAGCAGTCTGGTCTGAAAAGATCCACAGGCCGGAAGGGGACCTCCAATCCACAGGGGAGCTGATGAAGGGGGTACCACTGTTCCTCCATCTGTCCATCCCACCTTGCACATCTCTCATTCTGGCCTCCCTGAGCTTGAAGCACCTTCTCAGAACTGGAGAAACCTGCCTGGGGATGGAAAGAGGAGGCAAGTGACCTTTCTGGTCCTCCCTCCCTAGAACATTCTAACATAACAATCAGGTTCCCCTTCAAAACCTTCAAAGAGTGAACCAACTTTGACTAACTTTTTGGTGCCCCAAATTCACTTAATAAGAGGAAAGAACCTTCCATTTCATAGCTATTAATAAAATACTTAAAATGCAAATACAGGTTTGTTTGATGGAAACCCCTAGAATAGTGAGAGTCTGAATGTCTACAAGAACCAAGCAAGCAACCTGAATGAAGTGGTGAAACCAGCAGCAGCAGCAGCACAATTCCAAGTGGCGGCTCACTGCCGGCTGCAGTGTAAGAGACGACGCAGAGTGGTGGGGACTGCGGGCAAACTAGAGAGTCCCAGCCCCTGGTCCTTAGCTCTGGCCCATTTCAGCCATGTGGAAGGTAGATTTATATTGGCAGATACTTCTGCTTTTTCAAAAGAAGGCAGAAATTTGGATTTTTATGTGAAATCTCCAATTTTTAATTGATGGTAACTAACTCAAATATCTCCTCTGAGTGAGTCAAAACATGCGTGACAATTGGAACCACGACTTCTGACCTGGAAAGCAGGAGTGTGAATAGGTGGTTGTCGGATCCTTCCTGTTTTTCTCGGGGGGCTCATGGGTTAAGACAACTGGAGAGTTCTGAGCATTTGACCTGGTGGGGTGTAAGGAGGAAGGGTCTATTCCTGTGCAAATACCGAACAGAGAGAGGAGAATAAGGCCAAAAGACCATCTTTTTGCCTAGAGGGGATTCCGGTTTCCAGCACCTGACCTAGTGTCAGTGCACTCACCTGTTGAAGATATGAATTGGGTAGGGACCGATAGAAATTGTGCCCGAAAATGCTTTTGTCCTGTAGCTGCAAAGTTAGGCCACTCTGCTTGGCACGATTTATAGAATCAGAGATAATGCAATTTGAAGTATATATTTTTTAAAAATGTTCCAGCCTAAATATAGTACTGGTATTGCCTCCCCTGTTGATTGAGAATGATAACAATATGTATTTGATACAATGACAACAGCAGCATCAGTTGAGCACCTCTTGTATGCAGGTGCAACTATGCCCACAAACATGCTCATTTAATCCTTTTAACGACCCTCGGAGACAGGACATGGACTCTCATTTTATAGATGAGCTCACACAGCCAGCTCTTCCTAGCAGGGAGTTCCATCAATCTAGACAACCTTCTTTCTACTCATTGCTCTACCCCAAAAGGACAAAAGTCCCTATCAGTCAGTAGGATGCTCCTAGACACGCTTCTTGGATTCAGCGTCTACCAACCAGAAGCACTTGAAACATCCATCACCTTGATGCTGTTCAGAAGAAAGTTTACCAAAACCTTGAAGGGGAGTAAATGCTACGTGAGCAGACTGGGCAGAGAAGCAGGGGATAGAAATAGATGCTGATTATCCAGCAGCAACATGAAGCCCTGGAACAGGTGCAGAATGGAGCACAAGCCTCATCCCTAAGGCCTCAAACAAATCACCTAAAGGAGCAAGTCAGAAACAAGTAAAAAAACAAGAAGAAACCTCAAACTGTTCCTACCTAGTTTGAAAACTGCTGCTATCAGAATCCTTGTTCCCTTAGGAGCAAATGTGGGAAAGGCTGGAAAATGAGCCCACCAGGCCAGCGCGTGTTGCATGTGGGGAATCGGCTTCCCTCTAGAAGCGGAAATGAGACAGGCACCACCTAGCCAGGGGTGCAGTGGAAGCCTGGGGCAGGGAATTCCCATTGTCTTTTATGTCATCTCTCTGCTGGCCCCTCGTGTGGCTGATGCCCCCACAGCAGGAATGAGAAAAACTCACTCAGGACTGAGGTGTCTCCAGGCCTCTGCTGCCTCCAGCAGGGGGAAGTGAAAGGGGGCAACTTGGAACTTATCTTTGCCTAACAGCCAAGTGGAGACCAGATCCCTCAGACCTCTCACCAACGTGGAACTTTCTGACCTGGTCTTTGAGCATTTCTGGTTCAGAAGTCCTGGCCAGATCCCATGGTGCAAGTCTGCATGTTCCACTGGGTGCTGACGGAGGTTCTCAGCTCTGCTCTCCAGACCTGTCTGTGCTGCGTACAAAGACCTTTGGAGGTTTGCTTTGGGACTGTTTTTTTTTTTTTAAGAAAAGAATCTTTAATGAGAAACATTTCTCATTTGAGGATTCTTGATGGCCAGCTTGTGTCCTTGCTGCATGCCCATTGAAGGCATTGCCCTGTAACTAACAAAACACTACTGGCCAAGAAGCAAGCGTTGCAGGCTCCATGCTCAAGCCAATCCCTTTGCTCTGTGCCTTCCCTGCATTCCTTATGCAGACAAAACTGCCGTAGAAGTCATGAAGGACTGTGATTGCATAAAGATTCCCAATTCAGGCTCCTGGAATGTCACTAACCTGGGCCTGGCCAGCTTCCCAGCACAGCCATCGACAAACTTGGTATTAACGCTCTCCCAACCCTGCTAAATGTTCAGGGCCTTGGCTTTGTGTTTATAACTCTTCTCCTAGAAGTTATTAAAATGAAATGGTTTGAAGCCAAGTACATTTCAGTATAAACCTTTGAGAGGCAGAGCCCACTGAGTGCAGGCGGCCTTGTTTGGAAGTGGCCCCAGCTGCAAGCTGGGCTCCAGCAGGCCAGGGAGTTCTGCAGGGTCCAGTGACAGCAGACAGAATGGGCTAGGGACAGAGGCCGAGATCCCTGACTAAGTGGATTCCCAAGATCTAATTCCCTATACGCAAATATGTGTATCTCCCCAGCCAGCACTGGTCCTAGCTTCCCCACATTTTCCACAGTAGACATGAAAAATGTCATGTATCTGAAGCTGGGTACTGTACCTCCTTTTTATCTTACACAATCCTCCCTTTTGTCAAGTCTTCCCCGCATGGCCTGCCTTCTCGGCTTGCCCCATGCTGGGCCCTATCCTATGCCCTGCTCACTGGGTTACTGATGCTCCTTGAGCCCCATGGGACCCAGAGAGACTGGAAGTCAGGAAGCCCCTGGAGGACACAGGTGCACAGATCCTGTGGGCCCCTGCCAGGTAACATGGTCACCTAGGAATAGCCACAATCAGGTATCCTTCACCTTCCCGTGCCCTCCTTAGCTGCCCCTGTTGCCTACCTCGCCCCACCTCCAGCCTGAGCCTCCAGGGTGGGGCTTGTGGCACAGTCCTGCTGGTGGAGCCACTGCTGGCCATGCCCTGCCCGCCTGTCACCCTTCAGCCTCACCACCCCCTGCAGCCCTGCATGCTCTGAGAGAACCTTCCTCAGTCCCTTCTCAAGGCTGTTTCTTATTATTAAATGCCCACCCAAACTGAGCGTGGCTGCCTCTGAGCTCCCCAAGCAGCACCTGTCTGCATCCGGGCCTGCTCTGTGCCCCACAGGGCGTGTGTGAAAGGGGAAGTGAGAGGGCGGTGAGGTGAGGCCCAGAGAAGGAAGGGGACACCTCTTATTCTGTTTCCACTAGCGTTAGGAGGATCCCCTCTCAGAAACTCCTGGAAGTCACCTTAGAGTCATCACTTCTAGAGGACTGGGGTCCAGGATCACTCAGCATGTTAGAGGCAAAGCAAGGCCCACTTACCACACTCTAGAACCGGGGAGGTAGGCGTGCCTGTCCCCAGGGCTCTGAGGGTGCAGGGCATTGAGAAGCCCTGTGGGACATGTGGGTGGGGGCTGCAGGGGTTGGCAGCCCTCGGAGCCAGCAGAAGAGGAGCCAGGAGGCCTGTTCCTCACCCGAGTGCTGTTGGTCCCTCTTCCCAGAGGGACAAGCTGGGGCAGAGCTGGAACCTTACCAGGCTTTGCTTGCCAGCTGCCTTCTCTGTGCCTGAGAGCAAAGCCTGTGGCTTCTTTGCTTCTCTCCTAGGGAGAATGAAGTGCATGAGCCCTATGATGGCCACTCTCATAAGGTTCAAGTTTTTCACTTTTGTGCTAGCTAATGATTTGTGTTCAGAACTTCTCAGAAAAGCCTATGTTATTTATACTCCCACGTGGCTTCAACAAAAATTTTTTTTTGAAACAGAGTCTAACTCTTTTGCCCGGGCTAGAGTGAGTGCCGTGGCGTCAGCCTAGCTCACAGCAACTCAAACTCCTGGGCTCGAGCAATCCTTCTGCCTCAGCCTCCCGAGTAGCTGGGACTACAGGCATGCACCACCATGCCCAGCTAATTTTTTCTATATATTTTTAGTTGTCCGATTAATTTCTTTCTATTTTTAGTAGACATGGGGGTCTCACTCTTGCTCAGGCTGGTTTCGAACTCCTGAGCTCAAACAATCCGCCTGCCTTGGCCTCCCAGAGTGCTAGGATTACAGGCGTGAGCCACCGCGCCCGGCCCAACAAAAATTTTTAAGGCAGCTTATGGAAAACGTGTATGTATCGCCAAAACAAGTGACTGGAGCCGTAGGCCTGAGGCTACCCGAGGTCTGACCACTGCATGGGTGGCCCTGAGTGGCATGGGGAACTAACTGCTCAGCTTTCTGGTGGTGAAACGTCCTAGTGGACACTTAAGGCAAGCAGCCCCCAGCGGTGACTGAGCCCCTCACCAGGCCCTGTGGGTGCCAGGCCCTGTGAGCCTAACCTGGCCTGCTGCCATCATGGTCACCTCCCATCACTGATGCAAACCTGACCCCAGAGATGGCCGTGGACTTCCTCAGATCCCACAGCTAGCCAGCAGCGGCTGTGCCGCTCCCGGGAGCCGTGTCACGGGCCCTCCGTGGCCCTTTGAGAATGTTCCTCTTGAAGAGGGTCTCTTGTGGGGATCACTGAAGGCCCCAGGATGAGGAAAGAGTCTGTCCTGGGCTTCCCTTGTGGCCCCCACAGGCCGGCAGCAGCCCCCAGCAGGGTCTAAATAGGTTCGATCTGTTCAGTTTCCTGGGTGAGGGAGCTCCTCCGGGTTAACGCCAGGCTAGGATTTGAGACTTTGCATTTTTAAATTCCCTGGGGTCCTTTAAAGCCTTTGCAGTTAGTACAGAGTAAAAACTGTTTTCTAAGATGTTACAAAAGACAATTGTCACCCTGTACATGGAGGCCTCCCTCTTGATGAAAGCTGGCCTTACTGTTCCAACTCCTGCCTTAGGACAGCCTCAGGAAAATGAGCCCAGGGTTCCTGGAATTTATTTTAATTAAAAGCCTCCTGACCTCCAGTGGGCCACATTGCAGTCCTGCATTCCTCTTGCTCTCTGGACGAAGCCCTGCTGTCTTTTGCCTGTATATGAACATCTCCACGCAGAGGCTGTCAGAGCCTCTGGGAATGGCGTGGCTTCAAGTCCCCAGATGGAGCTGTCTGCAGAGACATTAAACCACCCTGCCCACCAAGCCACACTTCCTCCCTGCTCTAACTCTTAACATTCTGTTGGAGTGAAAAATGGGAAAAGATTCACAGCCTTGGAACACCTATGCCACCAGGGTTCAGATTTACAAGCTAAGTCATGCCCCTGTGTTTTAGAAAATGACCTCATCTTCTGCCCAGGCCACTGGCATCATATTGCAGAGGATTCTAGAAGTGGTTTTTAAAGTTAGGGCTGGCCGTGTGCAAGAGTGCTGAAACTGCTGGCTCTGTGTGAACCCACTCCCAGCTTCCAGGTGCAGCGCCCATGCCGGGAGGTGGCGTCCCACTCTAGGGGCTATGACTTCCTGTCCCTCCAGAAATACTATTGTCATTTATCCCAGATGGACCTGGGTTGCCCACTGCTGGGAGAACAAACTCTGCTGCTCAGGAAGTGACTCCTTCGCTATAGTAAATAGGACTCAATTTGCTGTCCCCTCAAAGACTGGTCACATGGATTGTAGTTCACAAAGTTAATGTTGAGGGTTGGAGGAATGGGGAAATAAGTCAGCATCTTACAATAAAGGAGCTTTCCTATATCCCAGATACATAAAAAAGTGGTTTCAAATTTATAGACAGGGAGGGCACTCACCGTGGACACCCTGGACCTCCCTCTGTTCCCAAGTTCGAGGCCATTCTAACATACAAGGGTCCTAACTTGAGTTTACACGTGCCAGATGTGCAGTTGGCTTGCATGTGACAACAGCTGTCTGGGACCCCCACCCCAACCCACCCCGCCTGGCCTCATCCCTTGACTGGAGACCTTCCAGGAACAGAACTAGGAAAAGCACAGAGCTTTAGAAAAGCCCTGGACTCAGAACAGGAGGAAGGGAAGCTGCACCCCGAGGAGCCTGCCCCTAGAGGGCACGTTCCCAGGCAGGGCTAGCTCCTTCCGCCCACCACCATGCCCAGCTTCCGCTCACTTGGGCTGCCACACTGCCTCAGTTTAAGGAATACATTCCTTCCTCCCTCTCCGCCCTTCCTTCCTCCCTTGCTCCCACTCCCTCTTCCAGAGATTGATGTACACTATCAGGCATCCCTTTTGGAACTTATGACTAGGTCTCTTTGAGTCTGAGCTTACAAGCCATTCATGCCTTAGTTGGAATTAGGCCCTGCAGCTTCCTTTCTCACAGCATCTCCGCGAGCTTAGTGCCACTGAGGGAAAGGAGGAACTCGGGCTTAGAGGACTGGCCCAAACGGGCTGCTTTTGGGGAGCAATTAGTCAGCCTGTGACCACTGGGGGAAAGAGTAATGGGAGGTGGGAGAGCATTACGAGAAAAAAGCTAGAAAGGTGTTAGGTAGCAGCTGTGTCCACCGGTGCTGGGGAGACTGGCTCCTAACCCAGGAGAGGGGAGGGACCCAGCCCTTTGGGCCTCCACCTTGCCCTGAGCAGGGCAGCACCACCTCTGCCAAAGCCCAGAGTCTGACACTCAGTGCTCATTCAACCCCAGTTCTTTCCTGCGCCTTTTACATCTGCTGGTCTTCACAGTAGGAGTTCATCTCCAGGGCGGGGAGGCCAAGATGCAGAAAAATCTTCACTCTTAAAAAGAAGAGCTTGGCCGCATTCTTTGCTTAATTCTCAAGTAACCAAAAAATTAAAATATCAAAAGTACTCCATTCCTGAGCATCCTCATTCGTTTTAGACATGAATGTTCATCTCTGTAACGCTTTTAGAATCTACAAAATAAATGCCACATCATCCCCAACATTTGCTGTCATCAGATTATCAAAGCAGCCAAAGTTAATACTTAGTTTGAGCATTAACTCTGTGATGTTTTCATTACAGTCAGCTGTGAGTAAGGGGAGACGTAACATTTTCCATGTGGTAGAGCTTTCTCTTACCAAGACAAAAACTTGAATAACACTCCAGACATGCGTCTGCTGGTCTGGCAGTGGACAGGCCCCATTGAAAGAGGGGGCAGGGGACCCAGTTCCGTTGACTTCTGTCTGGCCAGAAACTCCGGGGCCAGGCAGCACTGGGTGCAATTCCTGCTTCTATCTGGCAACTGCCTAGAATCCACATAGTGTGAATCTTGCAGGCGAACACAGCTTGTTTCAGACCTAAGCTTTCTTTAGATTGACTAGATGTGGTTAGGCTGACATACTTCCCAAGTATTTACTTCTCTCCTTTCCAAAATAGATCCCATAGATTGTATTTGGATTATTTCTCAAGACCCAGGATTCTCACTGTGAATTTTAGGCATGTTGTCAGGGCCCTTTGAGGTGTGCAGAGCTGTTTATCTTCATCTGATGCAGGACTTCTGTGTCTTTGGACCATTCTATTTGTTTTCATGTTTCTGTTCTCTGAGGGTCCCTCTCTGCTACTTGCTCCTTCCACAATGCCTACTATTCAGCCTAGTGTGGTTGCCCATAGCCACAATTATCACACTGTTCCTAAGCTAAAATAGTTAACATTTACTCAGCACCAACTATATGTCAGGCATGTTATCAGTTATTTGTGTGTATTAACCTATTTACTCCTTACAGCCCCATAAGGGAGGCACTAGTTTAATGGTCCCCTTTCTCAGATGAGGAACCTGAAGTCAGTGAAGGGAGGCACGCAGCTGGAAGGGGCAGGGCCAGAACCTGAGCCCAGCAGCCCAAGTCCAGAGCCCTCTTTACTGCTCACCCTGCTGCCTCCAACAACAACCACATTCTGCACGGGCTGGTCCAATTCTTGCTACTGCTGTGTTCTGGAAAGCTCTACCTGTAGATCATGGAGGCCTCTTTGGAAGCACCTGGCTTTAACGTCACAGAATGAGAAAAATAAATTCAAGGGTTGATTTATTGGGAATATAATAAACTAGATACAACACTAGCTGGCCTACTCAAGAAAATAGGGAGAAAGAACAAATACAAAATTAGAAATGATAAAGGGCAAATAACCAAACATAGAGGCAACTTAGAGAAGCAAAAAATAATGTTTTATGCAGCTTTACATAATATACATGAGATTTCCAGGTGGAAATGTCAAATAAATCACTGTATATATGGGCCATAATCTTCCCCAACAAACTTTATGCAATTGTCATGTGTCACCATGAGGCAATCTCCAACGGGTGCCTCAGTGGGAGTCCCAGGTCTCCTGGTGGAGGAAGCAATCAAATTTTCCCCTACTACAGTAGGGGTCAGCAAACTTATGCCCCATGGGCCAAATCCAGCTCACCACCTGCTTTTGTAAATAAAGTTTTATTGCTATACAGCCATGCTTATTTATTTATGTTTTATGTATGGCTGCTTTCATGCTGGAACAGCAGAACTGAATAGCTGCAACAGAGATCATATGTCCCACAAAGCCTAACATACTTACCATCTGTCCTTTGCAGAATAAGTTTGCCAACCCCTATGCTAGAGCCCTATAATTTTTCCAGTTTCAGACTAATTTCTGTGTTAATTTCTTGGTTCAGGATTTCCAAACCAAGTGGGTGGTACACATTCAGACCACCCACATGTATATGCACCAGGTATGGTGTCCCTATTTCTTTCAAATATTCTTTTTCTAGCCATAGCTTCTGGGTGGACAGCCTTGAGGCCACACCTTGGATCAGTGCAATTTGCATTTTAGGGATTTCTGGCTGTCTCAGTCCATTCTGGCTGCTATAACAAAATACCATAGATTGGGTGGCTTATAAACAGCAGAAATTTAATTTTAACAGTTCTGGAGTCTGGGAAGTCCAAGATGAAGACTGCAGCAGATTTGGTGTCAGGCGAGGGCCTGCTTCCTAGTTCATAGATAGCAGTCTTTTCACTGTGTCCTCACATGGTGGAAGGAGCAAGGAAGCTCTCTGATGCCTCTTTTAAAAGGGCACTAATCGCATTCAGGAGGGCTCCATCTCCATGACTTAATCACCTCCAAAAGGCCCCAGCTCCTAATACCATCACCATGGGGGTGAGGATTTCAACATATGAACATTCAGACCACAACACTGTCTGTATTCATTTTCTTTTGCTACATAACATTTGTTTAAACACCCATTTCTTAGCTCCCAGTTCTGTAGGTCAGAAGTCTGGTACAGTAAGGCTGGCTTCTTGGCTCAGGCTAAAGTCAAGTCGTTGGCCAGCTCTGTTCTCACCTGGAGCTTGGGGTCCTTTTCCAAGCTCATTTCTATTATTAGCACAATCCAGTTCTTTGCAGCCATAGAACTGAAGTCCTTATTGTCTTGAAGGCTGTTGGCCAGTGACCTCTCTCAGCTCCTGTATGTCACTCTTGCTCGGGTCCTTGCACCATGGCCCGCCCCATCTCAGCAACAGGCAACGTCCTTCTCATCAAATCCTTCTCGGGCTTCCAATTTCCCTGCCTTTCTTTTCTGCCACCAGTCAGAGAAAACGCTCTGTTTTTAAAGGGCCCCTATTTTGAAGTCCAGCCCAAGGGATAATCTTGCTTTCTTAAAGCCACCTGTGCCCTGTAACATAATCTCATCACAGGAGTACTATCTCTTTGTTCTCACAAGTTCCACCCATAAGCAAAGGGGAGGGATTGTACAAGGCATCACTGGGGGCATCACAGAGTTCTGCCAGCCACGCTGGCCTTTTGCAGGGAGGACCATTCAACCTCCTACCGCAAACAGGCCTCAGCCCTCATCTGCAGTCCTGCCCAGGCTTGGAAAACCTCAGCACTCAGGGAATATCTTTTTCTAATACGCTCATGGGCCATTCAGCTGTAGCTCCCACTCATGGCTCTAGCTTTCAGTTCCCTCCTCATTTTCCATACCCGAGGTTTTCCTTTTCTTGCTTCCAAGATTAGCATGTATTTAAAAATATTTTTGTCATATTATAACCAGTATGTTGAGGTGTTTGGAATGGTTGGGGTTTCTTCCTTCAGCAGCATGTCAATGATATTTTCCAGATTTTTCATGTTATAGAAATATGTCCCAAGATTCCAGTCAGAGTCCATTAAGATAAGTGGGCCCTCAGGGTCTTAACCTCAGTGAGGAGTGACCAGAGTTATAGGAAGAATCAGTGGTCAGTCAGCCTGAGAACTTACCAGTGTGTTCAGGCCTGAGGGATAGTTTCTCTTTTTCATGAACTTTGCTTTATGTATCACTGGGAAAGCTAAGATGTATGGAAATTAAGGCAAGTTAATTGCTGTAGCCTTCTGAGGGAGGCCTAAATTCTTTCTGATAAAACAGGCAGATTAATGGGCAAAGGAAAGTCTTCTTAACTGGTTTTTTCCTATCCAAATGCTCATTTTCAAATAGTTCACCACCACTAAAAGCATATTTGTTCTGTTTCCATTTCAAATCTATGAGCAGTTTTCAAAGTTGTTGTTCTAATGCCTTTCTTCAGATGTGGTTGAGAAGTATTTTCAAGAGAGCATGACTCATCTTAAGGATTCTGAAGGGCGGGGAAGAGCCAAATTTCTTTCAATTCAAGATGAATTTTGCCATTTTCTACAAATGACCGGACAAAAAGAAGTAAGTGAGTTGGATCACAATCGTCTGGTTATTCACATGGGCAACCCAATTGATATCCAAAGAGCTACCCTTCAATCTGCAGGCATCCATTAAGCACCTACTATGTGCAAAGCATGTGCCAGGCTCTGGAGGGACACATAGATATGGCTAAGTGGCTCCTCTCTGGCAGCTTCTAGATACTTGCTCTTAGACACTGCAGAACGGTTTGCAAGAATGTAGATCATCATGCCCACCTGCAAAAGATCCTGGAGAACTGGAAACCTTGAGAACCCAGTGGACAGACCCTGCCTATCGCAGCCTGCAGTTCTGGCTGGGATGGAGCGTGGCACTCAGTGTGTCCGATTCCTCATTTCTCATTTTGCTTAATGGATGGAACTTGCGGATCTGATGAAAGTTCCACAGTGCAGAAGTCACAGCTCACTCTCCTTTACCATTGATCTGAAAAGGTGTGCTTTCCATGGCTTATAAAAATGGAAGAGGACCCAGAGTTTATATTCATTGGTAATTAAACCCTTGGGAACTTATTCCCTGCAAAGCCTAACAGCTACCAGGAAGCCATATACTGTGGCTCGATTTTTATATGTTTGTGTACATATGCATACATAGATAAATGCTCAAGTGCCCTGTAAAAAATAGTGTAGTATTTGCATACAACCTATGCATATCCTCCTGTGTACTTTAAATCATCTGTAGATTACTTAATACAATGTAATACAATGTGATCTAAATGCTACCTAAATAGTTGTTATACTATATTATTTTTATTTGTATTGTTTTTTTATTGTTATATTATTTTTTTCTCAAATATTTTTGATCCACAGATATGGAGGGCCAGCTGTATATGAGGGGTTTTTTGGTTTAACTCTAACTTATTATGGCAAATCTTGGAAATGAAAAACTTCTTATTTCTCTTATTTCTGTAGGCCTCCTCCCTGACAGCTCTTTCCTCATCCTTAATCACCCACCGCTCTCTCAATTAGGAACTAGGGCTTTTATCTAGATACACCCATGTTTCTCAGCCAAAGTAGGGCTACAGTCACCATGACAAGTGGAGTTTCGGTATTTTTCTGGGTCATCCACCCAAGGAAAGAGAGGCCCTCCAGAGACCTCAGATCCCCTCTCCCCATCCCAGCCATCTCTAGAAGTCTTCTGGGGAGTGCTCAGGTCAGAAGAATGGGGAGAAGTTGCTCCATCATGCCTCGCCCATCCGGTTCCTCAGTCATTTTCCCTCTAAAATGTATCTTGGCTGCACCCATTGCTTTCTGTCTCCAGCCCACCACTCTCACCTCTCGCCTGGACTGCGCTGACCAGCTCCTGCCCCCCAGCTGCTGCTTCCACACTTGCCCGTGTCTAATCCACTCAGAGTGAGGCCATGGTGATCTTCTCAGAAAGCAAATCTGATTGGTGAACACTCATTTGTGAGATACTCCCACAGCTCCTTAGTGCCCTTACGATAAGCCAGAAATCTGTGTGGCCCATAATGCCCTCCACGACCTGGATTCCACTGACATTTACAGCCTCATTTGTGTACCACCACCCCTGCCCCTGCTCCCTAATCCGTGTCCCTGCCACACTGGCCTTTTCTCATTCCCACTTCCGGGCAGTGCCAGCTTTTGTTTCCTGCCCCTGGAAGTCCCTTCCCGGTTCGTCTCCAGGCTGATGCCAACCCACCCTTCAGTTCTCTCCACCTGCCCTGATTCTTCTGCCCCGTCCTCCTTACACTCGCCTCACTAGTCCTTCCAGAACCTGGTTCGATGCAATCAGATATTTGTAAGTGTACATTCCCGTGGAGGTTTGATGTCTCTCTGGTGACTAGACTGAGTCCATGGGAGCAGGGACCCTCTTCCCTGCGGGGAGGAGTGCTGAGCAGACGGGTGGTGGGTGTTTGGCTGCAGCCTGTTCCCCCAGTCCTGTCTGGCTTCCTGCCATGATGTCTGTCACTGAGGCAGCTGATGCCAGTGTCGCTGGTGCTGTGCCTCACTGCCCTCGTCCAAGTCACCCAAATCAGTGTTGATCAAAGGATGTACCTCACTCTCCCACACCGCCCTTGGGGACTTTAGCAAACAGGCTCTTTTCATTCCAGGGCCACTGCCAGCCCCTCCAGTGCCCTCGTGAGAATAGAAAAAGCTGCTCCTTCCTCAGGTAGATAGAGCCAGTGCCAGAGTGGAACATGGGCTGGATTTCAGCCCTCCTCGTGTTCCTGCCAGGTGCCCTTGCACAGGGAACAACCTGCCCAGCCAGACGTGCCAGCCTTGTGCTCTTCTCACCCCATGGTTGCAAACCTGTCACTGTGGGGCCTAGCAGGAGTTGGCCAACAAGGGCTGGGCCCGAGGACAGTCCCAGAGACGAGCATGGGACTACATCCAGACCATCCCAAGGTGTGGTCACAGCCTAACGTGGGCACCAACAGGAAGGAGATCTTCAGGGAGAAAATGCCTTTTAAGATAAAATGTAAGTGAAGGTCACCCTGCCACAGGTTAAGATACTAAGTGTGAGTTTATCTTCTAGTCGTGCTACTCTCCTGCTCAAGAACCTTCTCTGACTTCTTATCCCTATAAGAAAATTTAAACTCCTCAGCCCATCTCGAAGGCTACCCGCTACCAGCCCCAGCCTACAGCTCCAACCTCATCTCTCTTTTGTCCCCTTCACACTCTCTCTGCTGCAGTCAAACGAGTCCACCCCCTGGCCCTAAACATGCTGTGTGCTGCTCCTGTGCTCCCAGCTGCCCTCACCCTCCTCTCAGGCCGTCTAAGACGCAGTGGATCTTCACTCCTCTCCACTAAGCTTTTCCTAGCTATCAGGGGCTCTGTTTCCTGTAACCCATGAGGCATCTCTTCCACTGTCATCTGGACTTGCCATTTAACTTCCTGCACATCCGTCTCTAGCTTCCCCAGCCAGGCTGCAAACAGCACCGAGAGCTTTATTTAGGAAAAGGAGTCTCCGCTCTTCTTTCCGTCACTGGCTCCTCAGAGCCTGTCGGACAGTTCCCACGAAAGAGTTACCAAACCCAGCACTTGCATCAGTCTAAGTCCTTGCTGTTAGGTGTTGGGAAATGTGATACGCGTTACCTTCCGGCAAGTCTGGATTTGAATTCTAGTCCCTCTTGTACCTCAGTGGGCCTCACTTGAAAAGTTACGCAGTCGCTCTGCCTCTTCAGGGATTCCTCTTCCCATCGAAGAAACCGATTTCTGCGTCATTAGCACCTTTATGTGGCCCCACACCACCCCAGCCCAAGCCCCTAACTCATGGCACTGCCAGTAAAAGGATTCAAGGCTTTGCAGCCCTGTCTGCAGTGCGCTGTCGGGACACCCGTGGGGCTGTGCCGGGGGCAGCACCTTTGCTAGTCCCTGCCTTGTTTGGCGGTGAAATTCAGCATTCCTGTTCTGCACCTGTAGCTGTGCCTTCATGTAGGAGATTGTGGAAGAATGTCTGGAGAAAGTGTGGGAGTTTTACCCCCACATGTTTTGTTGCTTGGTGTCTGAAGAAATTAATACTAGAAAATACAGTGTTCTGACCAACTCATATTTTTTATTCCATGTTGGTATAGACAAACTGGATAAACTTAACAAAATGTCATGTCAAGTTGGAATGTTTAATTTTGATTTCCTAAACTATTTCCTAATAATAGGAAAGCCTGGAGAATGTTCTGGATGTTCTGTAAGTAGATAAGTTGCCAGGGAACAGTGTAGCTTTCACTTCTGTAGTAAAGGCAGTGTGTACATAGGAAGAGGGGTGTGGAACTAAACAGTATTAAAGTTATCGGCTGGATTCAGATCCTAGCTGCGCCATGGCTGAGTGATTGGCTCTGAGCAAGTTTCCTGTCTGCTCTGTGCCTCAGTTTCCTCCTCTGTTGAATGAGAATTAAAATCGTACCTATCTGAAGAAGACAGTGAGAATTAAATGCGATCACACACATCAACTCTTTAGTACAGTTCCTGACACAAGGTCTCAACACTTGGTAGCTTTCGCTCTTACTACTCAACGGAAGTGGACTCCTGTACTAGCTGAGTTGGGTTTTTGCCACCAGATGTCATTTATGCCTTCCTCTCCATAGTTCACACCTCTCCCCCAACACGTTCTCTCCGTCTCCTGTTGCACCAGAGGAGAGTAGGCTCAGCTCAGGAGACTACCAAACCCATTCCTGTAAAAAGTGAAAATATACATCAGTTACATAATTTTTTCCCCTTGAGCCCAGGAGTTTGAACATAATTTTCTTAAGAGACACTGATCCTAATCAGCCTTCGAACTTTTCCACCAGACAACTTTTTGTTTATTTCACAGAGAGCAACCTCAATCCTGAAAGAGTCCCTGGAAGCCAAAGTGGGAGCGTTTGGCGATTTCAGTCCCGAGGTGGCAGAGACATACCGGTTCCTGAGTGGGGCAGACCTGGTGCAGGGGAACCACAGCGGGGCCCACAGGAAACTGAAGAAGGTAAGGCTGGAGCCAGTACTGATGCGAGGCCAGGCTCTCCCCGCCTCCCCATGGTCAATCTCTCTCCCTCCATGCGCTCCTTTAAATGAAACTTTGTAAGTGGCTTGTTTAGGTAAGAGGACATCACTTTTGTGGTAAATCTAAGCTAATACTTTTTGGGTAAAAGATATAGTAATCCTCTTAAGACATATATATTTTAAAAATGAATTATCAAGTAATTTTACCATGTATTTTTTATTTTTACATAATATAATGTATCAATCTTAAGTTTTATTGTACTCTTTTTGTATACTGAGCTTATAGAAGAATTCTCTTATGTTTTTTTCCATTATTATTTTTTTTAATTTGGAATTTATTTGTGTGGATGGTGTGAGGTTTGCAACTACTGTTGTCTTTTCTCCAAATGGCTACCCAGTTGCCCAGCACTGTTTCACCCAGTTGCCCAGCACTGTTTCATTAAAGAGCCCATCTCTGCGCCAGTGATTTAGGATAACACCTCCATCATATACCAAATTTCCATATGTACTTGAGTCTATCTCTGGATTTCTATTCTATTCCCTTAGTCTTTCTGTTTATTCATGTGCCAGTATCTTAGGGTTTTAATGATAGAGATTTTATAGAATAATTTAATACGTGCTAGGACTAGACACCCCTCATGGCTTTTGGGGATTCTAGATATTCTTGCACGTTTATTTTTCTACATGAATTTTTGTATTAATTTGTCTAGCTCCATAAAGAGTTTTCTGGTATTTTTATTGTATTATTTACATATAAATTTTATATATAAATTTTGAGAGAACTGACATCTCTATGATGTTGAGTCATTGTATCCAAGAACAAGGGGTATCTTTCCATTTGTTCATGTCTACTTTTGTATCTTTCAGGCACATTTAAAGGTGTTTCTCATATAGGTTTTGTACATTTCTTATTGAATTTATTTCTAAGCATTTTATCTTCTTTATTACTATTGTAAATGAAGATTTATCCATTATTATATTTTCGACTCATTTTTGTACACATGAAAATAATTGGTTTCTCTGGGTTAATTTTATATACTGCTAATAGCCTAGTTCTTTTATTGCTTGAGTTAATCTGAGCGTTGATTCTCTCAGGTTTTCAAGGTATACTATTACATAATCTGCAAATAGATACAGCTTTACTTTATGTTTTCCAGTTCTTATTGTCTCCAATTGATTTCTCTTATCTAATTGCATTGGCTCATGCCTCCCGTACAATAAATAATAAATAGTAATGGAGATAATGGACATTTTTGCCTTGTTCCTGATCTTAGTGTAAATGCCTCTAGTGATTCTTCATTGAATAGATGCTGGCTTTAGAGCTAAACTTTATATATTTTATCATGTTAAGGAAGCATCCATCAACTTCTATTTTCATAAATATTTTAAATTAAAAATAAATGTTGAATTTTATCAAAAGCTTTTTCAGCATCAATGGAGATTATCAGATGATTCTTCTTAGATCACATAATATGGTGTATTTTACTGTAACACTGAACCAACCCTGCATTCCAGAAATAAATCCCCCTTTGTCATGTTGAATTATTTTCTTAATATCATATTGTCTTAGTCTGTTTTGTGCTGCTATAATAGAATACCAGAGATTGGGTAATTTATAAAGAAAATAAATTTATTTATCACAGTTCTGGGAAGTCTAAGATCGAGGGGCTGGCATTGGCAGGGGCCACCTTGCTGCATCAACTCTTGGTGGAAGGTGGAAGGGCAAGAGAGGGCAAGAGAGAGAGAAAAGGGTGCCAAACTTGGCCTTTTGTAATGAAACCAGTCCCAACATAATGGCCTTAATCTGTTCATCAGGACAGAGTCCTCATAGCCTAATCCCCTCTCATTAGGCTCTCCCTCCCAACACTGTTGCACTGGAGCTTAAGTTTCCAACACATTCTTGGTGGATACATTCAAACCATAGCAGATGTTGATTCTGTTTGCTAATATTTATTTTAGTATTTTTGTACCAATATTTGTATGTGATATTTGTTTAAGTATTGATGTTATATTTGCTTCATAAAAATAATTTAGAAGTTTACCTTTATTTTTCATGCACTGAAAGAATTTATGTAGCATTGAAACTATTAATATCTGGTCTTTGAAGGTTTGTGTCTCCTGTGAAATGTTTAAGCCTGGTGCTTTTATTGTGGGAAAATTCCTTGACAGTTTTCTCTATTTCTTCTACAAAAAGTAGTTTGCTGAAGCTTTCTATCTTTAATGGGATCATTTTGGTAAACTGTATTTTTTTAGATAATTGTTAATTTCATTTACATTTTTGGGTTTATTTGCATAGGGATTTGCAAAGTAGTCTCATGAATTTTTAAATTTTCCACTTTTTAACAGTTATTATATTTTCCTATTGTAATTTCTTAGCTTTATATTTGGGTTTTCTCCCTTTTTCCTTGACTGAGTTGGTTTGTGGTTTTTCTATTTTGTTAATATTTTCAAAGAACTAGGATTTTAACTCTGTAGGTTTATTGTCTTCCCGTTCTCTATTTCATTAATTTCTGATTTTGTCATCATTATTGCTGGCCTGTATCTTATTTTGCTTTGCTTTGTCAAAGTTTTTTTTCCTATCTTTGTGAATTGGAAATTTCATTTGTTTTTATTTTTATTGATCTGAATGTTTATGGCTTACTATTGCTTTAAATGTATCTCATATGTTATGTGTTACATTAATTAGTTTTTAAGTGAGGAAAACCTGGCAATCTCTCAGTACCATAACTGACCAGACCAAAATAATTAACTTTAGTTTTGAGTGGGCTGTCCTGTAAATCAATCCTTTTTCTCCTTTTATGACTTTTCTGATTCTACTGCAAAAGGCACCAGATTTGGTAACATGTGTGGTACCTAATTTTTAAGGAGAGGACACATATCTATTAACAGTTAGTCAATAAATAGTTACTGGGCCCTTCTATGGGCCAGTTACTGTGCTAGCCAGACCTGGGGAAAAAACAGTGACCAGGACAAATACGCTACTTGTCTTTGTGAGTGGCCAGTCTAGCCAGGAAGGCATATACTAAATCAATCATTTTTAATAATAACGTTACACATGTGCCAAAGACACTTGTGGTGAGGGGAGAGCTGAGAAGGAAAGCTGAGGGTGGCAGTTGCTCAGTATGTCCCCATCCCTCACTTCTGCATAATCGTAGCTGATGCTTCTTGAGTGATTGTTATACCACTGGCGCCGCGTTAAGTGATGTGCGTATATTAACTCATTTAAACCCTACAGCAACCCTGAGAGTGAGTACTTCTACTCTCTGCACTTTACAAAGCAGGAAACTGAGGCTGAGAAGGAAGTGTCTTGGCCTTACTCATACAGCTAAGGGTAGTTAGAGTGGAGATTTAGCACCAGGCTGTCTGTACTGTACAGTCTACACCACACGATCATCTATTTCACATTGTGAGCTTCCAAGTAAGATTTGTTTTTTAAACAAGGGGGTCCTAGGCTTAAAAAAAAGTTTGGAATCTAATGGCACAGAGGGGAGAATGCCAAGATTCGTACAGCAGGAGTCTTTGGGTTGCCATGGGCAAAATACAGTGGAAACCAGCTCAGGTATAAAGGGGCATCTATTGTCTTGCGGTTTCCAGAGAAGGGCAGAACAGCCAGATGAGTAGCAGGCAGGGATGCAGCTGTTCCACAGGAGGACCTGCAGAAGCCACACTAACGTCCAGAGGGTCCTTTCTGCCCAGGTCGCCTCCCTGCTTCTCTGTGCACATCCTCCTCCTCCTCTCTCGTGGCGGTGTCTTCTCTGAAAATGGAGACCATGGAGAGTTTTACATCCTACCCTTGTGCCTTTTCTTGGCTCTTCTTGAAAGACCCCAGGGAAAGACTGGTAGGCCTGGCTTGAATCCAGTGCCCACCCCTGGGTCAGTCGGCTACGGCCAGCAGGGTGGTGGGCCGTAGGAACATGGTGCTGTCAAGGTAGCTGGGTGGCCCAGGGTGAAGGTGGCACAGGAGACACAATCGCATAGTCAGAAGACCTGGGGCAGGGTCGCTAAAACCCCTCCCTATTTTGGAGCATGCGCAGTGGAAACAATAGAAATGAAGCAGCCCCTTCCCTTAAGAATGTTCCAGACCAATGGGGAGGTTGCAGACTGTAACCCCCCAAGTATATTATGTGCTGAGTTCCATGCTGCAGGTCCATACTGAGGTGATGGGAGCGACGGGATTTAAGGAAGGTGTCCAGATAACTAGTTCTGAAAAAGAGTTTAGACTGGGAGAAGCAGGAATTCCCAGGTTGGGAAATGGGATGGAAGAAGGACGTTCTGGGCCAAGAGAACAAAGTACAGTTAAGGAACAAAAGGCAGTTGGGGCTGACTGGGGTGGGAAAGGCATGAGGGTGAGTCAGGCAGGTTCGTCAGGTTAAGGTGCTGAGACTTGATCCTTTAAGAAAGGGTCCCAAACTACGGCCCCAGGCCGAATCCAGCCCTCCACCTGCTTTGTGTGGCCCTTGAGCTAAAAATGCTTTTTACAAATGATCATTTGCAACCAATTTGATTCTAGGAGACACTAACTTTGAACTTTGACTAAGTGAAGTATCCTCCCCGCAAAAGTGAATCTATTCTTCTCATCAGTAGAACTGTATCGGGGAAAAAAACTGCTCATTATTATATCTTGAATTTCATCAATCAAAAAATTTGTGGAAATTTGTTCTCTCTTATTGTATAAGTCTTGTACCTACCTCATAGCCTCGATTTTGTCCCTTGGACCACAAAGCCTACAATATTTACCATCTGGCCCTTTGCAGAAAAAGTTTTCCAAACTTTGCTCTAAGCAGCTGGGAGCTGTTGGGGGTATTTTAAACAGGGCACAAAAGGTCTGTAGTTGTCTTTTGGATTTGTAAGAAAATCACTGTGAGGCTAATGTTGAGAAAGGAATGGAGTAGACCAAGAGTTGATGCAGAGGCCTCAGTTTCCTCATCTGTAAAATGGAGATAACAGCAACACCTGCCCTCATTCCTTCCCACAGTTGTTCCAGGGACCAGTTGAAGTGAGTGGAGTGCGGCTGTTCTGATGAGCACCGAACACTGCCCTAGTACAGGCCGCCCAGAGCACTGTCCTCCCACCGTGAGCACCACTGTGAAAGGAAGGAGAAGGCAGAGCCAGGTGGCCAAGGTGGTGCCTGCCATGGGGAATCTCCACTTTCTTTCCCCACCCCCCAGATCTCCCCTGAAGAGGGTAGATGAAGTCAGGAAAAACTCTTCCATTGGTTCAGCCCAGCCACTCAACTCCAGGCAGGGGAGGGACCCTAGATTGGTGAAAGGTGGCTAATGATAACATAGGCACACAGAAACTTCAGCAGGACTGAGCAGGGCCACACAGACCTTCATACTATCCCCCCTGGCTCCCCTTGGGGCTGGCCTGGTGTTCGGGGCCAGGCCTGGTGCAGCCGGGGGTGGCTCATACATCATTCCTAATTTTCTCAGCAACCCTGTGGGTACAGCCCTGTTTTACAGAGAAGAGACCTGAGGCTCGCAGAATTAAGTCAACTGTATATGGGCAGGTTACTCTTAATAAGGCCCAGCTCTTTCCTTTATGCCACTGGTTCACCAAGTATGGGTCTTGAGCTCCCTGCATCAAGGTTGCATTCCTAATCAGAGGGTCTGCATCAGGGACAGGGACCCAGAGATCTGCATGTTGGCCCACTTCCTTGGGGGAGGCTGAAAAGTATTGCTCTGGGCCACGTTGCCACCCGAGGGGAGAAAATCTGCTCAACTTCAAGAAACTGTCAGATTACATCACTCCTAAAACCTGTAGTGGAAGTTGCTGACCTTGTTTTCCCTCAGTTTGGCCTCGTTAACCACAAGTCCTGAAAACAATGGCTTTGACATTGTAAAGATATCTGGCCAATGGCCAGATGCAGAGAGAAAAGGTGAAACGTGTATTCATCACACGTACCCATCTGAGGGCAGGGATGGCCGCTCTGGGAACACCAGGGCACAGACGAGGACTTTAAACATGCTTTTCACATCTGCTGCTGACTGGAGTTTCTCAAATGCCGTATTTAGCACTGGGCTCTGTGAAGCCAGCAGCTTTCTAAAGCTAAACACTGGCCGAGTGTTTCTCTTGTTTTTATCACGACAGCTGCATCCCCCAAGTTTTCAACTCAGTAGCAGGAACCCACTGAATAGTGGCTTTCCAGAAGATGTACCCTCCTGTGCTGAATAGGCCAGGCGTGGTTCTGTGGGCATGAGAAATGAAAAACAGGAAGGCATGGGAAACAAAGCAGACAGCGGGATTAAATTACTGGAAAGGAAACCATATTATATTATTGATCTGTCTTTTAAAGGCTTCTGCCTGCTGGGGAAAATTGGAGAACTCTGTTGGCTCCAGATGGAAATTTCCACAGTAAAAGTTCACATACTTTTGCAAAATAGAAAACTGGTTTGATTCTAGGATGGGCATATTTGCCAACATTTTCATCCGGGTAAAGAGGCTGTGAAAAGAATTCCTGAAGGCTGTTTCATAGGTCAGTAACAGCTCGGAAGTATGTTGCGCCCAAGGACAGTATGAGGTCGGGTTCGGGTCCTTTCTTAATCCGGCCTCCATATTAGGTACTATAGGTACTATCATTAGCAGGGTTCGTTCCACTGTCTCACTACTTTATAGCTGTGAGCATTAAACATTTCCATAAAAGAATAACAGAATTTTATGTGACCCCCTTTCTCTAAAAAATTCAAAGCCTGCTATAATGAATCTTTCAAAGAAAGGAGATGGAACATGGTTTTTATTCATTGGTCATATGCAAGAAAGCCAACACTAGAAAGGCATTCTGTGGTCGTAGGTCAAGACTGGTGACTGCAGACTGGCCATCAGGTCCCTGCTGTGTTCCAGCCATTCCTCCATAGGCCAAACACATGGGGCCTTCTCAGAGATAGCCATATTTTATATACTCTTCGTGTCCTATAGTTTCATCAATGGCCTACTTCATCCTACTTTTCCTTTGGCACATCTGGTGTTTTTCTTGTTGCCCTGCATATAGCAAAAAATCCAGAGCTAAATTGGAGTCCCCACAGAGCCACCATGTCAGTGCACGTTGCTTTCACATGTAGAGCATCATTGTCCATGATCCTGATTTTTCTAATCCTCTTTGACTAACCCATTGTTGGGCTTTAGCAGTCCACCTTTTTTACAGAGAGGAAGGTCATAATGACATTAATTTTGTATAAAAAAGTCCTGTTCTTGGGTTGAAAAGTGTGCTTGAAGACTCTTTAAGGACTCGTGACTTGAAGATGTTCCTAAATCTATTGATGTAACATGAGAATGAGAACTGATAATTAAAGGGGTCAAGGTCATTCATTCTTAACCTTCTTGGGGGGAAATATGGAGCCTCCCTCCCCTGCTGTAGGCTGGGTGGAAATGAGAATTCCAGGTCCATGGCCACAGGCTGCCCCGGGGCCACTAGCTGCAGGGAAGAGGTGCTCTCCTGAGGTCAGGCCCCCAACTACAGCACCCAGCACAGCGCCCTCTGCGTGTACACAGACTGCCCTCAGACAAGGCTACCTTTGCCGTGGAAATGCTCCTCAAATATCAGAATGCAGTAAGAACTGTGGCTTGGTGTGTACACAATGCCTTGGAAGTTCCTCAGCTGGCCTCAAGGTCTAGAGGGGAGCAGAACTGTGGGTCTGGAGAGACCGTCCCGCCTGAGGCCATGGAGGGATTGCTCAGAGCCTTGCTGGATGCGGGATAACAGTGAGTTTATGGGTGGATGGCCAGGGGTGGAGGGAAAGGCAAAGTCTCCTACCATCTAAATTCAGTGTAACCTTAAACAAGTTTAAAGAGCAATGGTCAGGAATGGTTAGTGTGGATTATGCAGACTTAGGAAGGGCTGAGCGAGATCACTGAGTTCCATGTCAATAGGAAAATACGCCAAGAAAAGGCAGCTCAGAAGGTTCAGCCTTTAGAGAGTTCGCATCCTTTGCTCTGGCTGGCTCAGAAATAGGCACATCCAACCATTCTACAAAAAGCTGGCTATCTGCTTGAAAAGGAAGCCTTCATTTCTATGTGGGCACACAGCACGATTTCTCTTCATAGCAAGTCCTGCTCATGCGTTTGTTTTCTAAATATTTGTGTTGCAGTTGTCCTGGAGAAAGATGATGGTAGCTTGCTCCAAGTCAGTGGCCAGGGGATGGAGCAAAGTTGTGGGGCAGTCGAGGGATGTCGATAAGGACATAGAGCCCACGGCACTTGGCAACCTGGAGGTGAGGAGTGAGGGAGACAGCAAGGACGTCGTCCACGCTTCCAGGGCTGGCACCCAGGAGATACTCAGGGAGAGCTTTCTGGAAGGGTCGGCTCTGCACAACTATGTGGGTGGCAGTGCCTGGGCCTCCCTTCCTTTCTCCCTCATCTCCCATTTCCCTGCATAGCCTGGGGCCCCTTCTCACCTTACCTGTGTTTCCCTCACGGGAAGCTCCCTACTCACACACTGGTGCATCAGTCCTCAGGATTAGTGGCCCTCCAAGAAAGGGGGCTGCAGGGGTGTAAGAGAGACAGAGACAGAAAAACAGAGAAAGAGAGGGAGACAGAAGGAGGGAGAATACAAGGGTGTGTTCCCTCACATACTTGGAATTCCTTCTCCCTGGGAGTCCACCGGCCACCATCTCCTCTCCTGCGCCATGTTCATCCCCTGGCTGACTCCCTGTCCCTCAGGTCTCAACTCCAGTGTCACCTCCTCACAAAGCCCTTTGCTGGCCCAAGTACCCTCAACCACCACCAACACCCCCCCCCATATTTTTTCATAAATCCATCTTTTTTTTATAGCTCTTAATCCTAAGTTATTGTGTCATGTTTATTTACACATTTTTAAGTGTCTGCCTCCCTCACCATGTTGGAAGCCCACTGACAGCAAGGCCCATGTCTGCCCATTCTCTGCTCCATCACTGTTGTGGGCACGGGGTTGGCACGTGGCAGGTGCTCAGCAAATCTGCTGCAGGAGGGAGGCGCGTGGAGGAAGACGTGGGTCCAGCAAGGACAAGGCTGGTTTCTGACTGGCTTGGAAAAACCACCCATCGCCCCTGACTCTCTTTCTACAGGGGAGGGTTGTCTGATGAATTGTGTTTTGGTTTATACTTTCAATTTCCCCAAGTTAGTCATTTCTGCCTGCCTTTAATGATTGGTAAGTGAAAACATATTAGTGTTTCTTTAAACACTTGCATGTATTAAGGCTGCTGAAGTCTTCTTTTCTCTTTATTGGCCTTGGGAATTGACATGAATACGGAAGCACAATTCATGAGTTTCTGGGCAATTTCTCCCCCATGGACATAATCTGGCCTCAAATAATATGTGTATGGAAGAGCAGTGATTTCAGATCCTCAGCATTAGAGCAGTTTTTAAAAACTTAGCTTCCTCCAGCTTTGTTTTTCATTTCATGTAAAGACAAAATACAAGTAATAGCATGACAAGCTTGGCTCAGATCCTTACCAGGAATGAAAAAGCGTGTCTTTCCCAATTTTCTGTTATGGAGTCATGTAGTCTCGTAACTCAGGTGGTTCTTTAGTTGCAGTCCTTGCTGCACTGCCTCTGTTCATAAGCAGGATGTGTTCCATCCGCACTTTCACTGTCTGAAACTCCCCAAGAGAAATATGATGCGATTCCAGGACCTTAGGCGGGAAGTCAAGGGAGGAAGGGAGACACCACCGATCTACTTCCGCAGGGCTGCCGTGAAAATGGCCCTGAGGAAGGACTACCCATTGTCAGAGATCCAACCCCCTGCCCCCGCCCCATACAGAAAATGTGCCTCCTTGTGAGTGTGGGTGTCTAACTACAGTGGTTTTTCAAGCCAGGGCGTACCAAGTCAGCTCACCCCCACACCACGGCTGCAACCAAGCCACCCCTCATTCACGCTGGGAATTGTATTAGCTCCAAGGCACAGAGATTGACCATCGCTAGAAAGACAGGAAAACTGATGGCCTCTATCCCAGCTTCCTTGGCTCCTGGGCTTCTTAGCAACCCAGCTTTCAGACCTCAGATTCATGTCAAAAATAATTTTTAAAGTTTGCATCAAATGCCTAAGATAATCTCTTAACTACCCTAGCTTTATGGATGACTCCTAAGAGAAAGCAGCAAATAGTGAACAGCATTCTTCCTATCATTGAGCTTGCCTGGATTATGATTTTGAAGGTTTTTAACACTGTACTCACAATGGAACTTCCTTACCAGAGGTTTTAGTAACTGATTAATCAGTGGAGATCCCATGGTCCAACCATGTCTTAAGGCTCCATATAAAAATTTCTTCAGCTCTTCTGTTTGTTCACCTATTTAATCATTCATTCATTTTGTAAATATTGCAGCTACTTGTGTGCCAGGGACTGTGCAAGGTCCTGGAACACAAAAAGGAGCAAGACAAACATGGCCCCCCACATGGGGACAGCCTGCAGGCTAGTATAAAAGCGAACATTCCCTTTTGTCTTCCTGCAAGGGAAGGAAAAGCTCCCTGTTTGCTATTTAAGGAATAGTTAGAAACACAACTGACTTCTCACAACCCTTGCTTATAAAATCAAAGAGAATAACAGCAATGTAATGGCTCCCTAAAATTCGCCTAGATACTCAGAATTTCAGTTCATTGTTCACTTTAAAGGAAAGTAAGAAATACTCTTTAGTGGCCGATTTCAAAGAGGAGTGCCCATGGCCTCTTGGAAGAATCTGGAGAGCACATAAGACCTTTATTTATGGTAGAGAATGTTCTAATGTCAAGGTTTGGCGAGTTCTTTACTTAGCTCAGCGAGATGTTTACAAAGCCTGGCTCCCAGTAGGTTCAATTAACATTTATTGACCTCATCTCTGTCAATACCTATGTTTTTAATAAAAGAATTGAAACACCTGCTTCACACAAAAATGCTTAAGTAAATTTAGCTAAGAGCAGCAGAACACTGGAAAATTCAATTTATGTTTCTTAGATTAATACACAGCTACAGAAAACATTTTCTAATAGAATTCTGTAACAGGTTGTTTTTGCTATTTAAAAAAAGTATCTTTTGAAGAGTAGTTCAGTTAATGGATGAACCATTTTCTCCTGCCTTAGTGCCAGCTCTTGCCTCCTTGGGCTCTAGAATCCTAAAGGAATTAGGGAGGGGCTGAGTAATCTGTTTCTGTATCCTAGTTGACGCCCCTTTGCATCACTTCTGACTTCGGCTGGAATTTTAGGCAAATCTCCTTAGTAAGGATAAGTAGTCTTAGGGGAAAATATCTATTAATACCAGAAAGAGAAAGGTCTTAACTGAGGTCTAGGGTAGGATGGGGATGGGACTCACCTCTCTAGGGCTTGGTTTTTTTTTTTTAAGAGACAAAGTCTCACTGTTGCCTAGGTAGAGTGCAATGGCATGATCACAGCTCACTGTAGCCTCAAACTCTTGGGATCAAGCAATCCTCCTGCCTCAGCCTCCCAAAGTGCTAGGATCATAGGTGTGAGCCACCATGCCTGGCCCAGACTTGATCATTGAAAAGGGACACTTGACCCAACCATGATCCTGTCTCCTAAGTCCATTCTCTCTACTAACCTAATACCCCCAGTGAAAATGATTAGCACTCAAGGTCTGGAAGAAATGGGGGTGGTTAGTAGAACCACTGAGAATTTATATAAACATTACCAATGCCTTCTCGTTCTTCCTGGGAATTCGTGAATATTCAGCCAATTGATACCTTTTTCCCTAGAGCATGAGGGGCCACGGAGAAGAAGCTTCAATCACCAAAGGGGTAGGATAGAAATTCCTCCCGAGCCTTAGATTTGAAAGGCCATCTGTTAAGACAGAGTGAACTGAGACCTCAGACTGTCTCCACTAATTGTTACCATGTCAGTAAAATCCTAATGCCACAGTGAATGAATTAACACCAAGCCATGTCGACATCAGCTCCTCTCAAAATGAGCTGCGTTGGAGGCACTCATAAATATGTAAACAGAGACGTTTGGGTGGCTTTAAAATTAGCCCTGATCTTTTACACTGAGTGTAGGTATTTCTGGGCATGGAGGAGAAAATGAAGTCTGTTCTGGCAAGAAGCGTTAGAGAGAGAACTTCTCACTTGCTGGCAGGGAGTGAGGGGAAGCAGGTTGCCTCTTTTGCTCACTGTCCCTCTCTGAGCACCTTTGCCTCTGCCAGGCCCTGTGTGGAGTGAGCTTTGCCTCATTAATGGGGAGATGTACCCCGGCTTCCAAGAGCTGTAACCCGAGCAGGGTGCTGGAAGGTTTTCCATCAAGTTATCATGGGTGTTGAAAACTCGTCCCCACCCCCTCCCCTCAAAGCAACAGAGCTTTCTCAAAGTTCCTAAATTTCCAGGGTCACCACAATCTATCTGTGGATTAAAGCAACTGTCTCAACCTGTGGAATGAGCAGCTCGTTGCCGCAGCCAGGCCAAGGCCCAGTACAGATTTAGAAAGGCATGGGCTTGTTGGGTGGAGGGGCTGGGAACCTTGCCTTTGCAGAATTAGAATTTTGTACTAAATAAAATAATATAGAGTTTACTACTTCTTTGTGCTAGATAATTCAACTAAGAAATAGTGAATATTTAAAAAAATCCTGTCAGTCTTGTCTATTTCCTTCCTCCAAAAGACAACCACATTCCCAGATTCCAGAACTACATTCTCAATTCCTCAGATTGAAACATTTCAGACAGTTTTGATATTTTCCACAGCTTATAAAGACCCTTTGGCTGCTTGCATTTTGATTTTCTTACAGACCTAAAAATGGTTGGCAGATCAAAATGAATAAACAGGCTTCAGTACTAAGTCCCCAAACCCTCAAACTTTGACTCAAGCTGTTACCATGCAGAAAAATTAATTCAATCTTTTAAAAATATATTATGAAATATTTAAGATATGCAAAAAAGTATGGATAATATAGCAAACAACTTTGAACTCACTATTCAATGTAAGAAATAAAACATGACAGATACAGCTGAAGTCCACAGATAACTGCTATCCTGAATTGCTTATCGTTCCCATGCTTTTCTTATTTTACTACGGTTTTGTTTCACATGTTTTAAGACTTCACGTATGTATTATATGCATTCATCGGCAAGTTTCTTTTTCCCCTTGACTTTACAATCATGAGATTCATCTGTGTGGGTACACACACACATACACATATCAAACATTTGTATGATATCACATACATATGATACATACATATGTATCACAATTTATATATCCTTTACTAAATATTGCTAAATTGTTCTACAAAGGATTTATACCAATTTGAACACTCACTATCAGTATATAAAAGAGTTCCTGTTGCATTGCATATTTGACAAAAGTTGGTATCATCAGAGTATAACTTTTGCAATCTGACAGGTAAAGTCATACCTTCCTCATTAAAGTTTTAGTCTGCAATTCTGGTGATTAGTGAGATTAAGCAAGTTTATTGGTCAGTTTTCAACTCTTTGAATAATATGTTTATATCTTTTCATCATTATTCTATTGAGAGGTTACTTTGTTTTATTTTTTTCTCATTATCCTATGGGAGTTCTTTATGTATACTGAATGTTAAACCTTTCTTGGGTCAGCAAATATCTTTCTATAGTCTGGTTTGTCTTTGTACTTTGCTTATGGTGCGTTTTGGTGCACAGATGTTTTGAGTTTTCATATAGTTACATTTTATCAGTCTTTTATGTTTGGTTTGTCCAGATCTTATCTAAGAAATGCTTCCCTACCTCAAGATCATAAAGATTTTCTCCAGTATTTTCATCTAAAACCTCCAAGTTTTGCATTTCACCTTTAGTTCTTCACATCTTGCTGGGATTAATTTTGGTGTGGGATTTGGTATGTTTGGTATGGGGTAGTGATCTGTTTTCATCCATTTGGAAAACCAGTGGTCCCTGTCCACAGGGACCATTTATTGACCAGCCACTCTTCCTGACCAGTCCTGCAAGGCCAGTTGTCTGTCATCTGCCAAGTCTTGGGCTCTCTGCCCTTTCCCCGGGGTGAAAACCACACTACCTGAATTACTATAGTTTTATAAAAGGTCTTTGCATCCAGTAAAGCAAGTTCCTCCACCTCATTCTTCCTCAAAATTATTTTGGCCATTTTTGGCACAACTTTAATCTTTATCCTCTCCTTGAGTTTGCCCTGGCCTAGTGCAAGCAATCAAATGGCAAGACTTGAAATAAAAAGGGAGAAATCAAGCTAAAGTCAGCCCTGGATGA